>NC_090730.1:23444802-23552302 GCF_036898095.1 Palaemon carinicauda
CGTCTGCGAATTCCTAATTTTTTTACATAATCTTCTAGGCTATATTGCTTATTTCATTGGTCTCTCTCTCTCTCTCTCTCTCTCTCTCTCTCTCTCTCTCAAAAGTTTTTTATTTTCCCTCAATCCACGTCTGCGAATTCCTAATTTTTTACATCTTCTAGGCTATATTGCTCATTTCATTTCTCTCTCTCTCTCTCTCTCTCTCTCTCTCTCTCTCTCTCTCATCTCTCTCTCTCTCTCTCAGAAACTTCTTTATTTCCCTTGACTTCTCCTAAAGGTATTTCTAATTTTTCACATAATTTTTTAAGTTATACTGCTTGGTTCATTGGTTACATTTAAGATTATATATATATATATATATATATATGTACATATATATATATACACATATATATATATATATATATATATATATATATATATATATATGAAATAATTTTATTATAAAATAATTTAGATTGAGCGAACGATATATTACAATGATTTTATTCATTTTGTAACATGAATTTACTTTCCTCCAGCTAAAAATCTACCATTATATTATTTGCTATTCAAGGGAAAACGTCTCAAGTTCTCATGTAAATAAAAACGCCACTATCACAAGTTTTCTTTGAATTACATACAATCTTCATATCAATTTTACTCATTCGCAGTTTTTAGGTGAACAGCACTTGAGATATTGGTAAAACTTTGAGAAGCCTAATGTAATATACTAAGGCATTTTTTAATACAAAGCCGCTATTGATTCGATATCGAGTACTGTACAGTGAGATCATACAGTAAGCATTAGTTAGTTACTTGCTCTTTCATAATTAGAAATTAAATATATAACTGTCCTAATAGATGAGTTAAAAGAATCAGTATACGAAGGAGTCAATAGAAGATAAGGCTTAACAACAGGTAAATTATGTTTAACTAATCTCCTTAATTTACACTAAACAGCCAAAGCTACCCTTAAAAATATTTGACGATATTCGACGGACATAAATTTCAAAGGCTCCTCATGAATATATATATATATATATATATATATATATGTATAAATGATTAAAGGCCCAAGTCCATTCTCCATCAAACTAGGACCAATGAGGGCCAGATAATGGCTGCTGGTGACCCAGCAGGTAGACCTTTAGGTTCTCCAAAAAACCCCATCCTTAGCTCACAAGGCTTGAGAAAGTCTCGAACTCCAGTCAAGCGCATTGCCTGACTAGGGACGTTTCAAGGAAGCTAACGGGAGAATGAATAGCTCCCTGTGGTTTCCTTTTTACAACAATGGTAATTACCTCCGCCAACAAAGTTGGAAGGAGGTTATTTTTACACCCTGTTTGTGGGTTTGATTGTTTGTGAACAGCTTCCTGGTCACAATTTTAATCGTAGAGTAATGAAACTTGTAGGGATTAACCGTTATTTAAAAATCTGGAAATTATTAAATTTTGTAAGGTCAAGATCAAAGGTCAAGCAAAATATCCAATTTAGGTAATCAGCCATAAGTTTGGTCATCGTTGTCACAGAGACTTCAATTTGTTTCACGTCAATTAATATATGTTTAAGACAAAGATCAAGGTGAAGGTCGAGGAAAATGTCGAGAAATGAGCTGCCGCGGCGGAGGTCTGTGCTCTACTAAGTTTCCCTCTAGTTATAACTAATATCAAAGCTGAAAATATGACGTTGTGTGGCAAAGTGAGCGGTTAGGTACTAACAGAGGGGCGAGGTGAATAAAAATGAAGTTTATTCAACAGATAACGAACTTATGGCCGGGAGCACACTAGCGACTCTGTGGCGCCACAAAGCCACAGCATCGTGTGACGGGGATGTGGTCTCCCATAGGTTTCCATTGTTTTCAAGTTTTGCCGCGCAAACTAGCGACTGTGGCTCTCTGTCGCTCATCCCCGCCACAGGCCTGGCGTGGCTTTGAAAACAATGGAAACCTATGGGAGACCACATCCCCGCCACATGATGCTGTGGTTTTGTGGCGCCACAGAGTCGCTAGTGTGCTCCCAGCCTATATATAAACAGTTGAGGGCAACAGTGGCACAAAAATTCAACCAATCTGAAACATGCGATGGCAAGCTTAAACGGGTTTTTCTATTATCAGTGAGGGAGAGAGCGAGAGATAGCTTTGGAGCATTCATATTTGTATAAAGGTTTAAAGGCCACTCATGAATTGCAGAGTCAAGAGATAGTGACATTGCCCTATCAAGCAGGACAATACCATAGAGACTGACCATAAATACGTATGATCTGCGCCCATGCCCCCCCCCCCTCTCCACCCAATCTTGGACCAGGGAGGGCCAGGTAATGGCTGCTGATGACTCAGCAGATAGACCTATAGGCTTCTTTAGGGGTGAGGATAAAGCGACCAAAGGAACTAACGAAATACGGCGGAATACTAAAACAATCAAGTCATGGGGAGTTATACTCTAATACAGCATTGCTGTGGACGACTTTTCACGGAATTTTAAAGGTCCTATTGCAATGGGATGAGATTAAACAATGATCAAATAGCGTTTATTTATATACATATTATATATATATGTATATATATATATATATATATATGTATATATATATATATATATATATATCATCATCATCATCTACTCCTACGTCTATTGACGCAAAGGGCTCTCGGTTAGATTTCGCCAGTCATCTCTATCTTGAGCTTTTAATTTAATACTTCTCCATTCATCATCTCCTACATCGCGCTTCATAGTCCTCATCCATGTAAGATTGGTTCTTCAAGCTCTTCTAGTGCCTTGTGGAGCCCAGTTAAACGTTTGGTGAACTAATCTCTCTTGGGGAGTGCAAAGAGCATGCCCAAACCATCTCCATCTACCCCTCATCATGATGTCATCAACATTTCTAATCTTGTCCTGCCATTTAACTCCCAATATCCTTCTGAGGGCTTTGTTTTCCAATCTACTAAATCTATTGGAGTTTGTTTCATTGTTATACCATGACCCATGTCCATAGAGTAACACCAATCTCACTAAACTGATATATAGTCCGATTTTAATATGTAATTTCAGGCGATTTGAGACATTCCAAATTTTACTTAACCTAGCCATTGTCTGATTTGCTTTTTTCAATCTTTCACTAAACTCTAATTCTAAAGACCCTGTATTGGAGATCAAAGTTCCTGAATACTTGAATGATTCTCCCTCATTAATTCTTTCTCCTTCCAATGATATTTAATCTTCCATTGTATACTCCCTTCTCACCATCTCTGTCTTTCTTCTATTTATTTTGAGCCCAACCTCGTGTGATATTTCATGCATTCTGGTAAGCAAACATTGCAAATCCTGTGGTGTTCTGCTAACAAGGACAGCATCATCAGTATACTCTAGGTCCGCTAAATTCATATCACCAATCTAGTCCAATCCTTCTCCACTATCTCTGACAGTTCTACGCATTACAAAATCCATGAGGAGGATAAACAACATAGGTGACAACACATTCCCTTGGTGTACTCCGCTGTTCACTGGAAATCCACTTGATGAGGCTCCATTAACATTAACTTTGCACTTGCTATGCTCATGAACAGACTTAATCAAATTTACATATTTATAAGGAATTCCATAATAACGAGAGAGAGAGAGAGAGAGAGAGAGAGAGAGAGAGAGAGAGAGAGAGAGAGAGAGAGAGAATCTGCAAACTGGACGAATAAGTGTTGGTATAACGCCAACGGTGTATATTAGAGCGAATAATAACGTTTAAATCACCCATCTTAATATTCATGATATTAATATTCCCGGGGAAGGTACTTAAGCGAACTACTATTATCGCACGCCTTCAAAAGGAGCCTTCGTACATAAATTAAAAAGTTCTCGATTGAACTCCCGCTACAAGGCTCATGTCCATAATCATCTTATCCAAGTTTTGCTTGGCCCTCATCTGCAATAAAAGGGCTCTCTCTCTCTCTCTCTCTCTCTCTCTCTCTCTCTCTCTCTCTCTCTCTCTCTCTCTCTCTCTCTTTCCAGAAACTTCTTTATTTTCCTTCAATCTACGTCTGCAAATTTCTTATTTTGTCACATAATTTTCTAGGCTATACTTATTTCATTGCTCTCTCTCTCTCTCTCTCTCTCTCTCTCTCTCTCTCTCTCTCTCTCTCTCTCTCTCTCTCTCTCTCTATGAAATATACATGGAGCGGTTCGAATGAGTTGGTTTTTCGTATACATTTACATAGATTCATCCATGTCTACGAATGAGAGAGAGAGAGAGAGAGAGAGAGAGAGAGAGAGAGAGAGAGAGACAGAGAGAGAGAGAGAGAGAGAATTTTGATTCTTTTAACTTTTTCTTCAAGACAATGATGCTAATTGCTTATTTTGATGAGGAGGAAGAGAGAGAGAGAGAGAGAGAGAGAGAGAGAGAGAGAGAGAGAGAGAGAGAGAGAGAGAGAGAGAGAGAGAGAGAGTATAGTATATTCAACTCATGTTAAAACCTGTATTATTAATCGAAAGCTTTGACTATCCGAAAGAACAGGAGGAGTTTAAGAAATAGGAGGAGAAGAAGAGAGAGGAGGAGGAGAAGTAGGAAGAGAAGGGTGAGGAAAATGGAGAGAGAAATCATTTACTCACGTTTGACTATCGGAAAGAACGGGAGGGGTTAAGAAATAGGATGAGGAGAAGGGAGAGGAGGAGGAGAAGAAGGCAAGGGGAGAGGAGGAGGAGAGGAAGGGAGAGGAGAAGGGAGATAGGGAGAGGAGGAGGGAGAGGAGAAGGAGTAGCAGGTGGGAGAGGAGAGAAACATTTAACTCACGTATGACTATCGAAAAGAACGGGAGGGTTTGTGAAATAGGAGAAGGGCACGGAAAAGGGAGATGAAAGAAGGAAGAGGAGGGGAAGGGGGAGGAGAAGTTAGAGGAAGAGGAGAAGGGGGAGGAGGAGAAGGGAGAAGTAGAAGAAGGGAGAGGAGGAGAAGAAGGGAGATAAGAATTAAGAGGAGGAGGTGAAGGGAGGAGAAGTAGAATGGAGAGAAGGGAGATAAGAAGGGAGACGAGGAGAATGGAGGAGAAGTAGAATGGAGAGGAGAAGGGTGAATAAAAGGAGGAGGAGGAGGAGAAGGGAGATAGGGAGAGGAGGAGGAGAAAAGAGATGAGAAGGGAGAGGAGGAGGAGAAGGGAAAGGAGAAAGGAGAGAACTTGGCGGATCAATGTCCTCTCCCCACAAATGGTGCGAGGAAACTAGGCTATGAAATGCTCCTCCCCCCCCTTTCCCCCACCCCCGCCCCCGCTCCATTTGCATTCAATTGGCGTTGGAGGGTTTATCGCTTAACATGCAAATCAGATTCCACCCAGACACTGCTAAAGACCAGAGAAAAAATTAGATCGCGAAGGGCGACACAATGTCGAAATACTGTCGAAATACTCATGTATTCATACCGAGAATTTTCCTAAATTGGTGTCTAGTTCCGTATACGCAATGGGAGGAGGGCAACAAAATGTCGAAATACTGTCGAAATACAAAGTCAATATTCATGTATTCATACCGAGAATTTTCCTAAATTGGTGTCTAGTTCCATATACGCAATGGGAGGAGGGCAACAAAATGTCAAAATACTGTCGAAATACAAAGTCAATATTCATGTATTCATACCGAGAATTTTCCTAAATTGGTGTCTCGTTCCGTATACGCAATGGGAGGAGGGCAACAAAATGTCGAAATACAAATTTTCCTAAATTGGTGTCACTTTCCGTATACGCAATGGGAGAAGGGCGACAAAATGTCGAAATACAAATTTTCCTAAATTGGTGTCTCTTTCTGTATACGCAATGGGAGAAGGGGGACAAAATGTTAAAATACTGTCGAAATACAAAGTCAATATTCATGTATTCACATCCAGAATTTTCCTAAATTGGTGTCACTTTCCGTATATGCAATGGGAGATGGGCGACAAAATGTCGAAATACAAATTTTCCTAAATTGGTGTCACTTTCCGTATACGCAATGGGAGAAGGGCGACAAAATGTCGAAATACTGTCGAAATACAAAGTCAATATTCATGTATTCATACCGAGAATTTTCCTACATTCCCAGAATTTTCCTACATTGGTGTCTCTTTCCATATACGCAATGGGAGAAGGTCGACAAAATGTCGAAATACTGTCGAAATACAAAGTCAATATTCATGTATTCATACCCAGAATTTTCCTACATTCCCAAAATTTTCCTAAATTGGTGTCTCTTTCCGTATACGCAATGGGAGAAGGGCAACAAAATGTCGAAATACTGTCGAAATACAAAGTCAATATTCATGTATTCATACCCAGAATTTTCCTACATTGGTGTCTCTTTCCGTATACGCAATGGGAGAAGGGCGACAAAATGTCGAAATACTGTCGAAATACAAAGTCAATATTCATGTATTCATACCCAGAATTTTCCTACATTCCCAAAATTTTCCTAAATCGGTGTCTCTTTCCGTATACGCAATGGGAGAAGGGCAACAAAATGTCGAAATACTGTCGAAATACAAAGTCAATATTCATGTATTCATACCCAGAATTTTCCTACATTCCCAAAATTTTCCTAAATTGGTGTCTCTTTCCGTATACGCAATGGGAGAAGGGCAACAAAATGTCGAAATACTGTCGAAATACAAAGTCAATATTCATGTATTCATACCCAGAATTTTCCTACATTGGTGTCTCTTTCCGTATACGCAATGGGAGAAGGGCGACAAAATGTCGAAATACTGTCGAAATACAAAGTCAATATTCATGTATTTATACCCAGAATTTTCCTACATTGGTGTCTCTTTCCGTATACGCAATGGGAGAAGGGCGACAAAATGTCGAAATACAGTCAATATTCATGTATTCACATCCAGAATTTTCCTAAATTGTCACTTTCCGTATACACAACGGGAGAAGGGCAACAAAATGTCGAAATAAAAAGTCAATATTCATGTATTCACATCCAGAATTTTCCTAAATTGGTGTCTCTTTCCGTATAAGCAATGAGAGAAGGGCGACAAAATGTCGAAATACAGTCAATATTCATGTATTCACATCCAGAGTTTTCCTAAATTGTCACTTTCTGTATACGCAACGGGAGAAGGGTGACAAAATGTCGAAATACAAAGTCAATATTCATGTATTCATACCGAGAATTTTCCTAAATTGGTATCTCTTTCCGTATACGCAATGGGAAAAGGGCGACAAAGTGTCGAAATACAGTCGAAATACAAAGTCAATATTCATGTATTTACATCCAGAATTTTCCTAAATTAGCATCTCTTCCCGTATACGCAATGGGAGAAGGGCGACAAAATGTCGAAATACTGTCGAAATACAAAAGTCAATATTCATGTATTCACACCGAGAATTTTCCTAAATTGGTGTCTCTTTCCGTTATACGCAATGGGAGAATAGCGACAAAATGTCGAAATACTGTCGAAATACAAAGTCAATATTCATGTATTCATACCCAGAATTTTCCTACATTCCCAGAATTTTCTTAAATTGGTGTCTCTTTCCGTATACGCAATGGGAGGAGGGCAACAAAATGTTGAAATACTGTCGAAATACAAAGTCAATATTCATGTATTCATACCGAGAATTTTCCTAAATTGGTGTCTCGTTCCGTATACGCAATAGGAGGAGGGCAACAAAATGTCGAAATACAAATTTTCCTAAATTGGTGTCACTTTCCGTATACGCATTGGGAGAAGGGCGACAAAATGTCGAAATACAAATTTTCCTAAATTGGTGTCTCTTTCCGTATACGCAATGGGAGAAGGGGGACAAAATGTTGAAATACTGTCGAAATACAAAGTCAATATTCATGTATTCACATCCAGAATTTTCCTAAATTGGTGTCACTTTCCGTATACGCAATGGGAGAGGGGCGATAAAATGTCGAAATACAAATTTTCCTAAATTGGTGTCACTTTCCGTATACGCAATGGGAGAAGGGCGACAAAATGTCGAAATACAAATTTTCCTAAATTGGTGTTTCTTTCCGTATACGCAATGGGAGAAGGGAACAAAATATTGAAATACTGTCGAAATCCAAAGTCAATATTCATGTATTCACATCCAGAATTTTCCTAAATTGGTGTCACTTTCCGTATACGCAATGGGAGATGGGCGACAAAATGTCGAAATACAAATTTTCCTAAATTGGTGTCACTTTCCGTATACGCAATGGGAGAAGGGCGACAAAATGTCGAAATACTGTCGAAATACAAAGTCAATATTCATGTATTCATACCCAGAATTTTCCTACATTCCCAGAATTTTCCTACATTGGTGTCTCTTTCCGTATACGCAATAGGAGAAGGGCGACAAAATGTCGAAATACTGTCGAAATACAAAGTCAATATTCATGTATTCATACCCAGAATTTTCCTACATTCCCAGAATTTTCCTAAATCGGTGTCTCTTTCCGTATACGCAATGGGAGAAGGGCGACAAAATGTCGAAATACTGTCGAAATACAAAGTCAATATTCATGTATTCATACCCAGAATTTTCCTACATTGGTGTCTCTTTCCGTATACGCAATGGGAGAAGGGCGACAAAATGTCGAAATACTGTCGAAATACAAAGTCAATATTCATGTATTCATACCCAGAATTTTCCTACATTCCCAGAATTTTCCTAAATTGGTGTCTCTTTCCGTATACGCAATGGGAGAAGGGCGACAAAATGTCGAAATACTGTCGAAATACAAAGTCAATATTCATGTATTCATACCCAGAATTTTCCTACATTGGTGTCTCTTTCCGTATACGCAATGGGAGAAGGGCGACAAAATGTAGAATTACAGTCAATATTCATGTATTCACATCCAGAATTTTCCTAAATTGTCACTTTCCGTATACGCAACGGGAGAAGGGCGACAAAATGTCGAAATACAAAGTCAATATTCATGTATTCACATCCAGAATTTTCCTAAATTGGTGTCTCTTTCCGTATAAGCAATGAGAGAAGGGCGACAAAATGTCGAAATGCAGTCAATATTCATGTATTCATACCGAGAATTTTCCTAAATTGTCACTTTCTGTATACGCAACGGGAGAAAGGCGACAAAATGTCGAAATACAAAGTCAATATTCATGTATTCATACCGAGAATTTTCCTAAATTGGTATCTCTTTCCGTATACGCAATGGGAGAAGGGCGACAAAATGTCGAAATACTGTCGAAATACAAAAGTCAATATTCATGTATTCACACCGAGAATTTTCCTAAATTGCTGTCTCTTTCCGTTATACGCAATGGGAGAATGGCGACAAAATGTCGAAATACTGTTGAAATACAAAGTCAATATTCATGTATTCATACCCAGAATTTTCCTATATTCCCAGAATTTTCCTAAATTGGTGTCTCTTTCCGTATACGCAATGGGAGAAGGGTGACAAAATGTCGAAATACTGTCGAAATACAAAGTCAATATTCATGTATTCATACCCAGAATTTTCCTACATTGGTGTCTCTTTCCGTATACGCAATGGGAGAAGAGCGACAAAATGTCGAAATACAGTCAATATTCATGTATTCACATCCAGAATTTTCCTAAATTGTCACTTTCCGTATACGCAACGGGAGAAGGGCAACAAAATGTCGAAATACAAAGTCAATATTCATGTATTCACATCCAGAATTTTCCTAAATTGGTGTCTCTTTCCGTATAAGCAATGAGAGAAGGGCGACAAAATGTCGAAATACAGTCAATATTCATGTATTCACATCCAGAATTTTCCTAAATTGTCACTTTCCGTATACGCAACGGGAGAAGGGCAACAAAATGTCGAAATACAAAGTCAATATTCATGTATTCATACCGAGAATTTTCCTAAATTGGTATCTCTTTCCGTATACGCAATGGGAGAAGGGCGACAAAATGTCGAAATACTGTCGAAATACAAAAGTCAATATTCATGTATTCACACCGAGAATTTTCCTAAATTGGTGTCTCTTTCCGTTATACGCAATGGGAGAATGGCGACAAAATGTCGAAATACTGTCGAAATACAAAGTCAATATTCATGTATTCATACCGAGAATTTTCCTAAATTGGTATCTCTTTCCGTATACGCAATGGGAAAAGGGCGACAAAATGTCGAAATACAGTCGAAATACAAAGTCAATATTCATGTATTTACATCCAGAATTTTCCTAAATTAGCATCTCTTCCCGTATACGCAATGGGAGAAGGGCGACAAAATGTCGAAATACTGTCGAATTACAAAAGTCAATATTCATGTATTCACACCGAGAATTTTCCTAAATTGGTGTCTCTTTCCGTTATACGCAATGGGAGAATGGCGACAATATGTCGAAATACAAAGTCAATATTCATGTATTCATACCCAGAATTTTCCTACATTCCCAGAATTTTCCTAAATTGGTGTCTCTTTCCGTATACGCAATGGGAGAAGGGCGACAAAATGTCGAAATACTGTCGAAATACAAAGTCAATATTCATGTATTCATATCCAGAATTTTCCTACATTGGTGTCTCTTTCCATATACGCAATGGGAGAAGGGCGACAAAATGTCGAAATACAGTCAATATTCATGTATTCACATCCAGAATTTTCCTAAATTGGTGTCACTTTCTGTATACGCAACGGGAGAAGGGCGACAAAATGTCGAAATACAAAGTCAATATTCATGTATTCATACCGAGAATTTTCCTAAATTGGTGTCTCTTTCCGTATACGCAATGGGAGAAGGGGGACAAAATGTTGAAATACTGTTGAAATACAAAGTCAATATTCATGTATTCACATCCAGAATTTTCCTAAATTGGTGTCTCTTTCCGTTATACGCAATGGGAGAATGGCGACAAAATGTCGAAATACTGTCGAAATACAAAGTCAATATTCATGTATTCATACCGAGAATTTTCCTAAATTGGTATCTCTTTCCGTATACGCAATGGGAAAAGGGCGACAAAATGTCGAAATACAGTCGAAATACAAAGTCAATATTCATGTATTTACATCCAGAATTTTCCTAAATTAGCATCTCTTCCCGTATACGCAATGGGAGAAGGGCGACAAAATGTCGAAATACTGTCGAATTACAAAAGTCAATATTCATGTATTCACACCGAGAATTTTCCTAAATTGGTGTCTCTTTCCGTTATACGCAATGGGAGAATGGCGACAATATGTCGAAATACAAAGTCAATATTCATGTATTCATACCCAGAATTTTCCTACATTCCCAGAATTTTCCTAAATTGGTGTCTCTTTCCGTATACGCAATGGGAGAAGGGCGACAAAATGTCGAAATACTGTCGAAATACAAAGTCAATATTCATGTATTCATATCCAGAATTTTCCTACATTGGTGTCTCTTTCCATATACGCAATGGGAGAAGGGCGACAAAATGTCGAAATACAGTCAATATTCATGTATTCACATCCAGAATTTTCCTAAATTGGTGTCACTTTCTGTATACGCAACGGGAGAAGGGCGACAAAATGTCGAAATACAAAGTCAATATTCATGTATTCATACCGAGAATTTTCCTAAATTGGTGTCTCTTTCCGTATACGCAATGGGAGAAGGGGGACAAAATGTTGAAATACTGTTGAAATACAAAGTCAATATTCATGTATTCACATCCAGAATTTTCCTAAATTGGTGTCACTTTCCGTATACGCAATGGGAGTAGGGCGACAAAATGTCGAAATACAAATTTTCCGAAATTGGAGTCACTTTCCGTATACGCAATGGGAGAAGGGCGACAAAATGTCGAAATACAAGTTTTCCGAAATAGGTGTCACTTTCCGTATACGCAATGGGAGAAGGGCGACAAAATGTCGAAATACTGTCAAAATACAAAGTCAATATTCATGTATTTACATCCAGAATTTTCCTAAATTAGCGTCTCTTTCCGTATACGCAATGGGAAAAGGGCGACAAAGTGTCGAAATACAAAGTCAATATTCATGTATTCATACCGAGAATTTTCCTAAATTGGTGTCTCTTTCCGTATATGCAATGGGAGCATGTTCGGGAGCTAACAACCCATATTTATGTATATTTCTTTAACAATCAGACAATCATTCAGAGCATGGCAAGTCTGAGAGAAAAGTTTTACAAAAGAGTTGAATAGAACACATCTACCTTTTATTATTATTATTATTATTATTATTATTATTATTATTATTATTATTATTATTATTACTTGCAAAGCTACAACCATAGTTGGAAAAGCAGGATGCTATAAGCACAGGAGCTCCAACAGGGAAAATAGGCTAGGAAAGGAAACAAGGAAAAATTAAATTTTTTAATAACAGTAACGTAAAATACATATTTCCTATATAAACTATAAAAACTTTAACAAAACAAAAAGAAGAGAACTAAGATAAAATAGTGTGCCAGAGTGTACCCCCAAGCAAAAGAACTCTACCCCAAGACAGTGGAAGACCACGGTACAGAGGCTGTGGCACTACCCAAGACTAGAGAACAATGTTTGGTTTTGGAGTGTCCTTCTCCTAGAAGAGCTGCTTACCATAGCTAAAGGGTCTCTTTTACCCTTTACCAAGAGGAAAATAGCCACTGAACAATAACAATGCAGTAGTTAACCTAATGAGCGAAGAAGAATTGCTTCGTAATCTCCGTGCTGTCAGGTTTATTCATATCTTTATCATAGCTGATAGCTAATTTCTGATCTAGAAATTGGTGCAAATGAAAGGCTACTGGACAATCGTCTATAAAAGAGATAAAATCTTATCCTTCCCTACTATGTCATATATAATTTGATTAAATATATCAATTCTATTTCAAGATAAAATTTAGATAAATGGATTCAGATAGTTAGGTGTTCTTGTTATTCTAAAGTTTTTATCATCACTCTGACTTTTTTAAGTTTTTATAGTTTACATATGAAAAATTTACTTTGATGTTAATCTTGTTTTTAAACTTCTCTTGCAATTTTTCCTTATTTCCTTCCCTCACTGGGCTATTTTCCGTTGGAGCCCTTGGGCTTATAGCATCCTGCTTTTCCAACTAGGATTGTAGCTTAGCAAATAATAATAATAATAATAATAATAATAATAATAATAATAATAATAATAGTAGTAATAAAAATAATAATGAAATAAGGCTGTGCCATTTTATCACAATAACAAACGGTATTTCAAATGCATGATCAAAGACCTCTAAGTCCAAAAAGTCTTGCATTTTAAAAAGAAAACAGACTTGTTCTTCGACTACCTTTCCACCTCTCTTTCAGAAATTATTTCCTCAAACGTATTTTCCATGCGCAGTTTCATTCCGAAGTATCCATGAGTCACATTCCTGGAATAAATCTTCTCTTCTTCTTCTTTGTCTGCATCTTTTCCCACTTTTATGTGGGGTCGATGTTTCTGGCCAGCTTTCTCCATCTACCTCTGTCCCACACTTCATCACCGGTTAATCCCTTTGATCGAAGGTCATCCTTGATAGAGTCCATCCGAGCCAGGCTGAAGGAGAGTGCCCTTGCAAAGAGAGTCACA
The DNA here is from genome assembly GCF_036898095.1 of Palaemon carinicauda. Lineage (NCBI taxonomy): Eukaryota > Metazoa > Arthropoda > Malacostraca > Decapoda > Palaemonidae > Palaemon > Palaemon carinicauda. The sequence goes on from NC_090730.1 coordinate 23,458,263, forward strand.
TTCCTGGAATCAATAATCGCAGAAAAAGCTGGATTCTCACACTCAGAAATTAGCGATAAGAACATTGTAGCCAATTAGAAAAATCACTGCCCGTCAATCTACTGGACGGGGGTTCGAGCTCCACTCAAACTCGATAGTTTTTTTGTAGTGTCTGCAACCTCACCATCCTTATGAGCTAAGGATTAGGGGGTTTGGGATAGCCTATAGCATTCATAGCCTGGCCCACCCTGGTCCTACCTTGTTGAGGAGGGGTTTGGGCACTCTTCAAATGTATGTAAGACCAATCTCTAGGACAATGTCTCTTGCCTCTGACACTCATGAGTGACATTTAAACCTTTAAATGATGTCAGCATTAAACATAATTTTATAAGCTCTTTATGGAAACAAAAAATGCTGGAAAAAAGGTAAAGAGCATATGAGCATTTTTCTACAGCGTTCGCCTTGCATTAGCACGACCGCAGATCGATCCCAGGCTCCGATCGTGAGTTTAAACTGTTTATTGTGGAGGTTAATCTTGTGGTTGGGCTTCCACAACTGACGTTCTGGCGTGCATCTCTTCAGATGATATTGTAACAAACTCACCATGAACTACATGCATCTTCTAGAGCATTCGCCTTGGATTCGCACGGCAGCAGATCGATCCCAGCCTCCGGCCGTGATATTAAACTATTTACTAGGAAGGTTAATGTTGTGTTTGGGCAGGACCACCTGACGTTCTGGTGAGTGTCTCTTAAGACACTGGAGCAAAAAACCAAAAAACTTAGGAAGGTTAATGTTGTGTTTGGGCACGACCACCTGACGTTCTGGTGAGCGTCTCTTAAGACATTGGAGCAAAAAACCAAAAAACTTAGGAAGGTTAATGTTGTGTTTGGGCAGGACCACCTGACGTTCTGGTGAGCGTCTCTTAAGACACTGCAGCAAAAAACCAAAAAACTTAGGAAGGTTAATGTTGTGTTTGGCCATGACCACCTGACGTTCTGGTGAGCGTCTCTTAAGACACTGGAGCAAAAAACCAAAAAACTTAGGAAGGTTAATGTTGTGTTTGGGCAGGACCACCTGACGTTCTGGTGAGCGTCTCTTAAGACATTGGAGCAAAATACCAAAAAACTTAGGAAGGTTAATGTTGTGTTTGGGCAGGACCACCTGACGTTCTGGTGAGCGTCTCTTAAGACATTGGAGCAAAAAACCAAAAAACTTAGGAAGGTTAATGTTGTGTTTGGGCAGGACCACCTGACGTTCTGGTGAGCGTCTCTTAAGACATTGGAGCAAAAAACCAAAAAACTTAGGAAGGTTAATGTTGTGTTTGGCCATGACCACCTGACGTTCTGGTGAGCGTCTCTTAAGACATTGGAGCAAAAAACCAAAAAACTTAGGAAGGTTAATGTTGTGTTTGGGCAGGACCACCTGACGTTCTGGTGAGTGTCTCTTAAGACATTGGAGCAAAAAACCAAAAAACTTAGGAAGGTTAATGTTGTGTTTGGGCAGGACCATCTGACGTTCTGGTGAGCGTCTCTTAAGACACTGGAGCAAAAAACCAAAAAACTTAGGAAGGTTAATGTTGTGTTTGGGCAGGACCACCTGACGTTCTGGTGAGCGTCTCTTAAGACATTGGAGCAAAAAACCAAAAAACTTAGGAAGGTTAATGTTGTGTTTGGCCATGACCACCTGACGTTCTGGTGAGCGTCTCTTAAGACATTGGAGCAAAAAACCAAAAAACTTAGGAAGGTTAATGTTGTGTTTGGGCAGGACCATCTGACGTTCTGGTGAGTGTCTCTTAAGACATTGGAGCAAAAAACCAAAAAACTTAGGAAGGTTAATGTTGTGTTTGGGCAGGACCACCTGACGTTCTGGTGAGCGTCTCTTAAGACATTGGAGCAAAAAACCAAAAAACTTAGGAAGGTTAATGTTGTGTTTGGGCAGGACCATCTGACGTTCTGGTGAGTGTCTCTTAAGACATTGGAGCAAAAAACCAAAAAACTTAGGAAGGTTAATGTTGTGTTTGGCCATGACCACCTGACGTTCTGGTGAGCGTCTCTTAAGACATTGGAGCAAAAAACCAAAAAACTTAGGAAGGTTAATGTTGTGTTTGGCCATGACCACCTGACGTTCTGGTGAGCGTCTCTTAAGACATTGGAGCAAAAAACCAAAAAACTTAGGAAGGTTAATGTTGTGTTTGGGCAGGACCATCTTACGTTCTGGTGAGTGTCTCTTAAGACATTGGAGCAAAAAACCAAAAAACTTAGGAAGGTTAATGTTGTGTTTGGGCAGGACCATCTGACGTTCTGGTGAGTGTCTCTTAAGACATTGGAGCAAAAAACCAAAAAACTTAGGAAGGTTAATGTTGTGTTTGGCCATGACCACCTGACGTTCTGGTGAGCGTCTCTTAAGACATTGGAGCAAAAAACCAAAAAACTTAGGAAGGTTAATGTTGTGTTTGGGCAGGACCACCTGACGTTCTGGTGAGTGTCTCTTAAGACATTGGAGCAAAAAACCAAAAAACTTAGGAAGGTTAATGTTGTGTTTGGGCAGGACCATCTGACGTTCTGGTGAGTGTCTCTTAAGACATTGGAGCAAAAAACCAAAAAACTTAGGAAGGTTAATGTTGTGTTTGGCCATGACCACCTGACGTTCTGGTGAGCGTCTCTTAAGACATTGGAGCAAAAAACCAAAAAACTTAGGAAGGTTAATGTTGTGTTTGGGCAGGACCATCTGACGTTCTGGTGAGCGTCTCTTAAGACATTGGAGCAAAAAACCAAAAAACTTAGGAAGGTTAATGTTGTGTTTGGGCAGGACCATCTGACGTTCTGGTGAGTGTCTCTTAAGACATTGGAGCAAAAAACCAAAAAACTTAGGAAGGTTAATGTTGTGTTTGGCCATGACCACCTGACGTTCTGGTGAGCGTCTCTTAAGACACTTGAGCAAAAAACCAAAAAACTTAGGAAGGTTAATGTTGTGTTTGGGCAGGACCACCTGACGTTCTGGTGAGCGTCTCTTAAGACATTGGAGCAAAAAACCAAAAAACTTAGGAAGGTTAATGTTGTGTTTGGCCATGACCACCTGACGTTCTGGTGAGCGTCTCTTAAGACACTTGAGCAAAAAACCAAAAAACTTAGGAAGGTTAATGTTGTGTTTGGCCATGACCACCTGACGTTCTGGTGAGTGTCTCTTAAGACATTGGAGCAAAAAACCAAAAAACTTAGGAAGGTTAATGTTGTGTTTGGGCAGGACCACCTGACGTTCTGGTGAGCGTCTCTTAAGACACTGCAGGACCACCTGACGTTCTGGTGAGCGTCTCTTAAGACACTGCAGGACCACCTGACGTTCTGGTGAGCGTCTCTTAAGACATTGGAGCAAAAAACCAAAAAACTTAGGAAGGTTAATGTTGTGTTTGGGCAGGACCACCTGACGTTCTGGTGAGCGTCTCTTAAGACATTGGAGCAAAAAAACAAAAAACTTAGGAAGGTTAATGTTGTGTTTGGCCATGACCACCTGACGTTCTGGTGAGCGTCTCTTAAGACACTTGAGCAAAAAACCAAAAAACTTAGGAAGGTTAATGTTGTGTTTGGGCAGGACCACCTGACGTTCTGGTGAGTGTCTCTTAAGACACTGGCGCAAAAAACCCCAAACTTTAAATAGAAGTCAATAGGAGCTCAAGGACTTATTGAAATACCTATTAATTAATAATTAATCAATATCCAATCGTTACCTCAATAACAGATGATCTAAATATTATTATTATTATTACTTGCTAAGCTACAACCCTAGTTAGAAAAGCAGGATGCTATAAACCCAGGGGCTCCAAAATGGAGAATAGCCCAGTGAGGAAAGGAAAAAAGGAAAAGTGAAATATTCTAAGAACAGTAAAAACATTGAAATAAATATTTCAGATATAAACTATAAAAATTTTAACAAAACAAGAGGAAGAGAAACTAGATAGAACAGTGTGCCAGAGTGTACCCTCAAGCAAGAGAACTCTAACTCAAGATAGTGGAAGACCATGGTACAGAGGCTATAGCACTACCCAAGATTAGAGAACAATGGTTTGATTTTGGAGTGCCCTTCTCCTAGAAAGAGCTGCTTACCATAGCTAAAGAGTCTCTTCTACCCTTACCAAGAGGATAGTAGAAAAGCAGGATGCTATAAACCCAGGGGCCCCAAAATGGAAAATAGCCCAGTGAGGAAAGGAAAAAAGGAAAAGTGAAATATTCTAAGAACAGTAAAAACATTGAAATAAATATTTCAGATATAAACTATAAAAATTTTAACAAAACAAGAGGAAGAGAAACTAGATAGAACAGTGTGCCAGAGTGTACCCTCAAGCAAGAGAACTCTAACTCAAGATAGTGGAAGACCATGGTACAGAGGCTATAGCACTACCCAAGATTAGAGAACAATGGTTTGATTTTGGAGTGCCCTTCTCCTAGAAAGAGCTGCTTACCATAGCTAAAGAGTCTCTTCTACCCTTACCAAGAGGATAGTAGAAAAGCAGGATGCTATAAACCCAGGGGCCCCAAAATGGAAAATAGCCCAGTGAGGAAAGGAAAAAAGGAAAAGTGAAATATTCTAAGAACAGTAAAAACATTGAAATAAATATTTCAGATATAAACTATAAAAATTTTAACAAAACAAGAGGAAGAGAAACTAGATAGAACAGTGTGCCAGAGTGTACCCTCAAGCAAGAGAACTCTAACCCAAGATAGTGGAAGACCATGGTACAGAGGCTATGGCATTACCCAAATTAGAGAACAATGGTTTGATTTTGGAGTGCCCTTCTCCTAGAAGAGCTGCTTACCATAGCTAAAGAGTCTCTTCTACCCTTACCAAGAGGATAGTAGAAAAACAGGATGCTATAAACCCAGGGGCCCCAAAATGGAAAATAGCCCAGTGAGGAAAGGAAAAAAGGAAAAGTGAATTATTCTAAGAACAGTAAAAACATTGAAATAAATATTTCAGATATAAACTATAAAAATTTTAACAAAACAAGAGGAAGAGAAACTAGATAGAACAGTGTGCCAGAGTATACCCTCAAACAAGAGAACTCTAACTCAAGATAGTGGAAGACCATGGTACAGAGGCTATGGCAATACCCAAGATAAGAGAACAATGGTTTGATTTTGGAGTGCCCTTCTCCTAGAAAGAGCTGCTTACCATAGCTAAAGAGTCTCTTCTACCCTTACCAAGAGGATAGTAGCCACTGAACAATTATAGTTAAGTAACCCCTTGGGAGAAGAATTGTTTGGTAATCTCAGTGTTGTCAGGTGTATGAGGACAGAAGAGAATGAGTAAAGAATAGACCAGACTATTCGGTGTCTGTGTAGGCAAAGGGAAAGAACCAAGAACCCTAACCAGAGAGAAAGATTCAATGTAGTACTGTCTGGCGAGTCAAAGGACCCCATAACTCTCTCGCGGTAGTATCTCAACGGGCGGCTGGTACCCTGGCCAACCTACTACCTACGAAAGATTACAAATTCATCGAATTTTTACGTGTTACTGTAACCCTTCCCCCCCCCCTCTTGTAATGAGTCCTTTCTTTCCTGTTCCTCTAGACCTCTCACTAACTTTGCTAATTAATTCCATCCTCGTTAAATCAACTCAAGCTCATTAATTCTCCTCTCGCTTACTCTAATCAGGTTCATTAATCTCCCGCTCACTCTCACTCTCACTCTCACTCCCTCTCTCTTCTCTCTAACAACTCCATTGAACTTCTACAAAAATACAAATATTATATATATATATATATATATATATATATATATATACTGTATATATATATATATATATATATATATATATATATATATATATATATATATACATTATATATATATACATATTATACATATACATATATATATATATATATATATATATATATATATATATATATACTGTGGGTATATATATATATATTTTTTTTCTGCAAGTGTAGGTGACAGAGAGAGAGAGAGAGAGAGAACGAGAGAGAGAGAGAGAGAGAGAGAGAGAGAGAGAGACATTAAAGCAATCAAAAGGTATAATACTATATATATATATATATATATATATATATATATATATATACAGTATACATATATGTGTGTGTATGTATGTTATTTGCTTATTTATTAAGAAAACATACTCATACCAAGACAACTTAATTAATCCACCTTGCATGGACTAAAGTCGGCACAAAAATTCCAGGCTAAATAAGCCCCACCCACTAATGACGTCATAGCCAATCACGTTGCCTCCCGCCTTATTTTAATTGTTTATTTTACTTCTATTGTAGTTCATTTATTCCTTTTATTTCCTCTCCTCACTGGGCTATTTTTGCCTGTTGGAGCCCTTGGGCTTATAGCATTCTGCTTTTCCAACTAGGGTTGTAGCCTAGCAAGTAATAATAATAACAATGATACTAATAATAATAATAATAAAATTATGATAATAATTTGACTTATAAGATCCAGCTTATCCAAATACGGTTGTAGCTTAGCTAATAAACACAATAATAATAATATTGATAATAATAGTAACAATAATAATAATAATAATAATAATAATAATAATAATAATAATAATAATAATAATAATAATAATAATAATAAAATTAATTTATTGTAAAAAAACTATGGCATCCTACGATGCGATGTAAGAATAAAAAAAATTCATGAATAAAATCATCGAAGTGAATTGCATCCATATATGGGGTCTCATGATCCTTTTGCAGAAAAAGGCGCTAACAGTTGGGTCATTTTCATAAGTTCCGTGACCACTGAGAGCGGAGGTACTTTTAAAGGAGCTAACAGTTGGGTCATTTTCATAAGTTCCGTGACCACTGAGAGCGGAGGTACTTTTAAAGGATCTAACAGTTGGGTCATTTTCATAAGTTCCGTGACCACTGAGAGCGGAGGTACTTTTAAAGGAGCTAACAGTTGGGTCATTTTCATAAGTTCCGTGACCACTGAGAGCGGAGGTACTTTTAAAGGCGCTATCAGTTGGGTCATTTTCATAAGTTCCGTGACCACAGAGAGCGGAGGTACTTTTCTCATTGGATTTGACTTTTTGGAGGGATATAAAAGAAATTTAGCCCCCATGGCCCTGTCAAAAGTGGGGGGCATAACTTTCGAGAGCCCTGCCGCCGTCGCCAGTTCAAAAAATTAACTTTTTCCTGGGTTGGCTTAGTGCTGTACAAAATATGTTTTCTATGTTTTTTTTTTCTTTTTTTTTGGGGGGGAGGGGCATGGGAAATTCATTTATGCCCCTGTCAAAAGTGGGGGGGGGGGGGCATAACTTTAGAGAGCCCTAAATTGAAAAATCACCGCCGTCACCAGTTCAAAAAATTAACTTTTTCCTGGGTTGGCATAGAGAGCTGTACAAAATATGTTTTCTAGGTTTTTTTTTGGGGGGGGGGGGGGGGGCATGGGAAATTCATTTCTGGTGTTACTTTATCGATTTGACCTGTTTTTCATATTCAAATTCATCCTGCTAAGAGATTTTTCTTTTGTTTCAGGTCAATGGAGATAGAAGAAGCTAAAGTGGTTCTGGTATGCTATGTTCCTTGATAAGGAAGTAAAATTTCCTAAACATGTGAACATAAAGGTTGGTATTGGCTTTGTATATATAAGTTGAAGTTCTTCTAGTATGCTATGCTCCTTCAGGAAGAGGTAAAAACTTCTTCTCAAGAAACATAGCATACTAGAAGAACCTTAGCTTCTTCTATCTACAGGGCCAGTACCAGCCCTTATGTTCACTTGAGAAAGAGTTTGTACCTCTTCATCAAGGAACATAGATGCTAGAAGAACCTCAGCTTCTTCTATATACAGGGTCAGTACCAGCCCTTATGTTCACTTGAGAAAGAGTTTGTACCTCTTCATCAAGGAACATAGCATACTAGAAGAACCTCAGCTTCTTCTATATACAGGGTCAGTACCAGCCCTTATGTTCACTTGAGAAAGAGTTTATACCTCTTCATCAAGGAACATAGCATACTAGAAGAACCTCAGCTTCTTCTATATACATGGTCAGTACCAGCCCTTATGTTCACTTAAGAAAGAGTTTGTACCTCTTCATCAAGGAACATAGCATACTAGAAGAACCTCAGCTTCTATATACAGAGTCAGCACCAGCCCTTATGTACAGTTAAGAAAGAGTTTGTACCTCTTCATCAAGGAATAGAGCATACTAAAAGAACCTTAGCTTCTTCTATATGCAGGGCCAGTACCAGCCCTTATTTTCACTTGAGAAAGAGTTTGTACCTCTTCATCAAGGAACATAGCATACTAGAAGAACCTTAGCTTATTCTATCTAAATGGCCAGTACCAACCATTATGTTCACTTGAGAAAGAGTTTGTACCTCTTCATCAAGGAACATAGCATACTAGAAAAACCTTAGCTTCTTCTATATACAGGGTCAGTATAAACCCTTATGTTCACATGAGAAAGAGTTTGTACCTCTTCATCAAGGAACATACCATACTAGAAGAATCTTAGCTTCTTCTATATACAGGATCAGTACCAACCCTTATGTTCACTTGAGAAAGAGTTTGTACCTCTTCATCAAGGAACATAGCATACTAGAAGAACCTCAGCTTCTATATACAAAGTCAGCACCAGCCCTTATGTACAGTTGAGATAGAGTTTGTACATCTTCATCAAGGAATATAGCATACTAAAAGAACCTTAGCTTCTTCTATATGCAGGGCCAGTACCAGCCCTTATTTTCACTTGAGAAAGAGTTTGTACCTCTTCATCAAGGAACATAGCATACTAGAAGAACCTTAGCTTATTCTATCTAAAGGGCCAGTATCAACCATTATGTTCACTTGAGAAAGAGTTTGTACCTCTTCATCAAGGAACATAGCATACTAGAAAAACCTTAGCTTCTTCTATATACAGGGTCAGTATAAACCCTTATGTTCACATGAGAAAGAGTTTGTACCTCTTCATCAAGGAACATACCACACTAAAAGAATCTTAGCTTCTTCTATATACAGGATCAGTACCAACCCTTATGTTCACTTGAGAAAGAGTTTGTACCTCTTCATCAAGGAACATAGCATACTAGAAGAACCTCAGCTTCTATATACAAAGTCAGCACCAGCCCTTATGTACAGTTGAGAAAGAGTTTGTACCTCTTCATCAAGGAACATAGCATACTAGAAGAACCTTAGCTTCTTCTATATGCAGGGCCAGTACCAGCCATTATGTTCACTTGAGAAAGAGTTTGTACCTCTTCATCAAGAAACATAGCATACTAAAAAGAATCTTAGCTTATTCTATCTAAAGGGCCAGTACCAACCATTATGTTCACTTGAAAAAGAGTTTCTACCTCTTCATCAAGGAACATAGCATACTAGAAGAACCTTAGCTTCTTCTATATAGAGGGTCAGTATAAACCCTTATGTTCAAATGAGAAAGAGTTTGTACCTCTTCATCAAGGAACATACCATACTAGAAGAATCTTAGCTTCTTCTATATACAGGGTCAGTACCAACCCTTATGTTCACTTGAGAAAGAGTTTGTACCTCTTCATCAAGGAACATAGCATACTAGAAGAACCTCAGCTTCTTCTATATACAGGGTCAGTACCAGCCCTTATGTTCACTTAAGAAAGAGTTTGTACCTCTTCATCAAGGAACATAGCATACTAGAAGAACCTCAGCTTCTTCTATATACAGGGTCAGCACCAGCCCTTATGTACAGTTGAGAAAGAGTTTGTACCTCTTCATCAAGGAATATAACATACTACAAGAACCTTAGCTTCTTCTATATGCAGGGCCAGTACCAGCCCTTATGTTCACTTGAGAAAGAGTTTGTACCTCTTCATCAAGGAACATAGCATACTAGAAGAACCTTAGCTTATTCTATCTAAAGGGCCAGTACCAACCATTATGTTCACTTGAGAAAGAGTTTGTACCTCTTCATCAAGGAAGATAGCATACTAGAAGAACCTTAGCTTCTTATATATAAAGGGTCAGTATAAACCCTTATGTTCACTTGAGAAAGAGTTTGTACCTCTTCATCAAGGAACATACCATACTAGAAGAATCTTAGCTTCTTCTATATACAGGGTCAGTACCAACCCTTATGTTCACTTGAGAAAGAGTTTGTACCTCTTCATCAAGGAACATAGCATACTAGAAGAACCTTAGCTTCCATATACAGATTTAGCACAAGCCCTTATGTACAGTTGAGAAAGAGTTTGTACCTCTTCATCAAGGAACATAGCATACTAGAAGAACCTTAGCTTCTTCTATATGCAGGGCCAGTACCAGCCCTTATGTTCACTTGAGAAAGAGTTTGTACCTCTTCATCAAGGAACATAGCATACTAGAAGAACCTTAGCTTATTCTATCTAAAGGGCCAGTACCAACCATTATGTTCACTTGAAAAAAAGTTTGTACCTCTTCATCAAGGAACATAGCATACTAGAAGAACCTTAGCTTCTTCTATATACAGGGTCAGTATAAACCCTTATGTTCACATGAGAAAGAGTTTGTACCTCTTCATCAAGGAATATACCATACTAGAAGAATCTTAGCTTCTTCTATATACAGGGTCAGTACCAACCCTTATGTTCATATGAGAAAGAGTTTGTACCTCTTCATCAAGGAACATAGCATACTAGAAGAGCTTCAGCTTCTTCTATATACAGGGTCAGTATAAACCCTTATGTTCACATGAGAAAGAGTTTGTACCTATTCATCAAAGAACATAGCATACTAGAAGAACCTCAGCTTCTTCTATATACAGGGTCAGTACCAGCCCTTATGTTCACTTAAGAAAGAGTTTGTACCTCTTCATCAAGGAACATAGCATACTAGAAGAACCTCAGCTTCTTCTATATACAGGGTCAGTACCAGCCCTTATGTTCACTTGAGAAAGAGTTTGTACCTCTTCATCAAGGAACATAGCATACTAGAAGAACCTCAGCTCTTTCTATATACAGGGTCAGTACAAGCCCTTATGTTCACTTGAGAAAGAGTTTGTACCTCTTCATCAAGGAACATAGCATACTAGAAGAACCTCAGCTTCTTCTATATACAGGGTCAGTACCAGCCCTTATGTTCACTTGAGAAAGACTTTGTACCTCTTCATCAAGGAACATAGCATACTAGAAGAACTTCAGCTTCTTCTATATACAGGGTCAGTACCAGCCCTTATGTTCACTTGAGAAAGAGTTTGTACCTCTTCATCAAGGAACATAGCATACTAGAAGAACCTCAGCTTCTTCTATATACAGGGTCAGTACCAGCCCTTATGTTCACTTGAGAAAGACTTTGTACCTCTTCATCAAGGAACATAGCATACTAGAAGAACCTCAGCTTCTTCTATATACAGGGTCAGTACCAGCCCTTATGTTCACTTGAGAAAGAGTTTGTACCTCTTCATCAAGGAACATAGCATACTAGAAGAACCTCATCTTCTTCTATATACAGGGTCAGTACCAGACCTTATGTTCACTTAAGAAAGAGTTTGTACCTCTTCATCAAGGAACATAGCATACTAGAAGAACCTCAGCTTCTTCTATATACAGAGTCAGTACCAGCCCTTATGTTCACTTAAGGAAGAGTTTGTACCTCTTCATCAAGGAACATAGCCTACTTGAAGAACCTCAGCTTCTTCTATATACAGGGTCAGTACCAACCCTTATGTTCACATGAGAAAGAATTTGTACTTCTTCATCAAGGAACATAGCATACTAGAAGAACCTTAGCTTCTTCTATATACAGGGTCATTACCAGCCCTTATGTTCACTTGAGAAAGAGTTTGTACTTCTCCATCAAGGAACATAGCATATTCGAAGAACCTCAACTTCTTCTATATACATGGTCAGTACCAGCCCTTATGTTCACTTAAGAAAGAGTTTTTACCTCTTCATCAAGGAACATAGCATACTAGAAGAACCTCAGCTTCTATATATAGAGTCTGCACCAGCCCTTATGTACAGTTGAGAAAGAGTTTGTACCTCTTCATCAAGGAATATAGCATACTACAAGAACCGTAGCTTCTTCTATATGCAGGGCCAGTACCAACCCTTATTTTCACTCGAGAAAGAGTTTGTACCTCTTCATCAAGGAACATAGCATACTAAAAGAACCTTAGCTTATTCTATCTAAAGGGCCAGTACCAACCATTATGTTCACTTGAGAAAGAGTTTGTACCTCTTCATCAAGGAACATAGCATACTAGAAGAACCTTAGCTTCTTCTATATACAGGGTCAGTATAAACCCTTATGTTCACATGAGAAAGAGTTTGTACCTCTTCATCCAGGAACATACCATACTAAAAGAATCTTAGCTTCTTCTATATACAGGGTCAGTACCAACCCTTATGTTCACTTGAGAAAGAGTTTGTACCTCTTCATCAAGGAACATAGCATACTAGAAGAACCTCAGCTTCTATATACAAAGTCAGCACCAGCCCTTATGTACAGTTGAGAAAGAGTTTTTACCTCTTCATCAAGGAACATAGCATACTAGAAGAACCTCAGGTTCTTCTATATACGGGGTCAGTACCAACCTTTATGTTCACTTGAGAAAGAGTTTGTACCTATTCATCAAGGAACATAGCATACTAGAAGAACCTCAGCTTCTTCTATATACAGGGTCAGTACCAGCCCTTATGTTCACTTAAGAAAGAGTTTGTACCTCTTCATCAAGGAACATAGCATACTAGAAGGACCTCAGCTTCTTCTATATACAGGGTCAGCACCAGCCCTTATGTACAGTTGAGAAAAAGTTTGTACCTCTTCATCAAGGAATATAGCATACTACAAGAACCTTAGCTTCTTCTATATGCAGGGCCAGTACCAGCCCTTATGTTCACTTGAGAAAGAGTTTGTACCTCTTCATCAAGGAACATAGCATACTAGAAGAACCTTAGCTTATTCTATCTAAAGGGCCAGTACCAACCATTATGTTCACTTGAGAAAGAGTTTGTACCTCTTCATCAAGGAACATAGCATACTAGAAGAACCTTAGCTTCTTCTATATACAGGGTCAGTATAAACCCTTATGTTCACTTGAGAAAGAGTTTGTACCTCTTCATCAAGGAACATACCATACTAGAAGAATCTTAGCTTCTTCTATATACAGGGTCAGTACCAACCCTTATGTTCACTTGAGAAAGAGTTTGTACCTCTTCATCAAGGAACATAGCATACTAGAAGAACCTCAGCTTCTATATACAGAGTCAGCACCAGCCCTTATGTACAGTTGAGAAAGAGTTTGTACCTCTTCATCAAGGAACATAGCATACTAGAAGAACCTTAGCTTCTTCTATATGTAGGGCCAGTACCAGCCCTTATGTTCACTTGAGAAAGAGTTTGTACCTCTTCATCAAGGAACATAGCATACTAGAAGAACCTTAGCTTATTCTATCTAAAGGGCCAGTACCAACCATTATGTTCACTTGAAAAAGAGTTTGTACCTCTTCATCAAGGAACATAGCATACTAGAAGAATCTTAGCTTCTTCTATATACAGGGTCAGTATAAACCCTTATGTTCACATGAGAAAGAGTTTGTACCTCTTCATCAAGGAACATAGCATATTAGAAGAGCCTCAGCTTCTTCTATATACAGGGTCAGTACCAACCCTTATGTTCACATGAGAAAGAGTTTGTACCTCTTCATCAAGGAACATAGCATACTAGAAGAACCTCAGCTTCTTCTATATACAGGGTCAGTACCAGCCCTTATGTTCACTTAAGAAAGAGTTTGTACCTCTTCATCAAGGAACATAGCATACTAGAAGAACCTCAGCTTCTTCTATATACAATGTCAGTACTAGCCCTTATGTTCACTTGGGAAAGAGTTTGTACCTCTTCATCAAGGAACATAGCATACTAGAAGAACCTTAGCTTCTTCTATATACAGGGTCAGTACCAACCCTTATGTTCACTTGAGAAAGAGTTTGTACCTCTTCATCAAGGAACATAGCATACTAGAAGAACCTCGGCTTTTTCTATATACAGGGTCAGTACCAACCCTTATGTTCACTTGAGAAAGAGTTTGTACCTCTTCATCAAGGAACATAGCATACTAGAAGAACCTCAGCTTCTTCTATATACAGGGTCAGTACCAGCCCTTATGTTCACTTGAAAAAGAGTTTGTACCTCTTCATCAAGGAACATAGCATACTAGAAGAACCTCAGCTTTTTCTATATACAGGGTCAGTACCAGCCCTTATGTTCACTTGAGAAAGAGTTTGTACCTCTTCATCAAGGAACATAGCATACTAGAAGAACCTCAGCTTCTTCTATATACAGAGTCAGTACCAGCCCTTTTGTTCACCAGAGAATGAATTTGTACTTCTTCATCAAGGAACATAGCATACTAGAAGAACCTTAGCTTCTTCTATATACAGGGTCATTACCAGCCCTTATGTTCACTTGAGAAAGAGTTTGTACTTTTCCATCAAGGAACATAGCATATTCGAAGAACCTCAGCTTCTTCTATATATATGGTCAGTACTAGCCCTTATGTTCACTTAAGAAAGAGTTTGTACCTCTTCATCAAGGAACATAACATACTAAAAGAACCTCAGCTTCTATATACAGAGTCAGCACCAGCCCTTATGTACAGTTGAGAAAGAGTTTGTATCTCTTCATCAAGGAATATAGCATACTACAAGAACCTTAGCTTCTTCTATATGCAGGGCCAGTACCAGCCCTTATTTTCACTTGAGAAAGAGTTTGTACGTCTTCATCAAGAAACATAGCATACTAAAAGAACCTTAGCTTATTCTATCTAAAGGGCCAGTACCAACCATTATGTTCACTTGAAAAAGATTTTGTACCTCTTCATCAAGGAACATAGCATACTAGAAGAACCTTAGCTTCTTCTATATACAGGGTCAGTATAAACCCTTATGTTCACATGAGAAAGAGTTTGTACATCTTCATCAAGGAACATACCATACTAGAAGAATCTTAGCTTCTTCTATATACAGGGTCAGTACCAACCCTTATGTTCACTTGAGAAAGAGTTTGTACCTATTCATCAAGGAACATAGCATACTAGAAGAACCTTAGCTTCTTCTATATACAGGGTCAGTACCAGCCCTTATGTTCACTCAAGAAAGAGTTTGTACCTCTTCATCAAGGAACATAGCATACTAGAAGAACCTCAGCTTCTTCTATATACAGGGTCAGCACCAGCCCGAATGTACAGTTGAGAAAGAGTTTGTACCTCTTCATCAAGGAATATAGCATACTACAAGAACCTTAGCTTCTTCTATATGCAGGGTCAGTACCAGCCCTTATGTTCACTTGAGAAAGAGTTTGTACCTCTTCATCAAGGAACATAGCATACTAGAAGAACCTCAGCTTCTTCTATATACAGGGTCAGCACCAGCCCGTTATGTTCACTTGAGAAAGAGTTTGTACCTCTTCATCAAGGAACATAGCATACTAGAAGAACCTCAGCTTCTTCTATATACAGGGTCAGTACCAACCCTTATGTTCACATGAGAAAGAGTTTGTACCTCTTCATCAAGGAACATAGCATACTAGAAGAACCTTAGCTTCTTCTATATACAGGGTCAGTACCAACCCTTATGTTCACTTGAGAAAGAGTTTGTACCTCTTCATCAAGGAACATAGCATACTAGAAGAACCTCAGCTTCTTCTATATACAGGTCAGTACCAGCCCTTATGTTCACTTGAAGAAAGAGTTTGTACCTCTTCATCAAGGAACATAGCATACTAGAAGAACCTCAGCTTCTATATACAGAGTCAGCACCAGCCCTTATGTACAGTTGAGAAAGAGTTTGTACCTCTTCATCAAGGAACATAGCATACTAGAAGAACCTTAGCTTCTTCTATATGCAGGGCCAGTACCAACCCTTATTTCACTCGAGAAAGAGTTTGTACCTCTTCATCAAGGAACATAGCATACTAGAAGAACCTTAGCTTATTCTATCTAAAGGGCCAGTACCAACCATTATGTTCACTTGAGAAAGAGTTTGTACCTCTCCATCAAGGAACATACCATACTAGAAGAATCTTAGCTTCTTCTATATACAGGGTCAGTACCAACCCTTATGTTCATATGAGAAAGAGTTTGTACCTCTTCATCAAGGAACATAGCATACTAGAAGAGCCTCAGATTCTTCTATATACAGGGTCAGTATAAACCCTTATGTTCACATGAGAAAGAGTTTGTACCTCTTCATCAAGGAACATAGCATACTAGAAGAGCATCAGCTTCTTCTATATACAGGGTCAGTACCAGCCCTTATGTTCACTTGAGAAAGAGTTTGTACCTCTTCATCAAGGAACATAGCATACTAGAAGAACCTCAGCTTCTTCTATATACAGGGTCAGTACCAGCCCTTATGTTCACTTGAGAAAGAGTTTGTACCTCTTCATCAAGGAACATAGCATACTAGAAGAACTTCAGCTTCTTCTATATACAGGGTCAGTACCAGCCCTTATGTTCACTTGAGAAAGAGTTTGTACCTCTTCATCAAGGAACATAGCATACTAGAAGAACCTCAGCTTCTTCTATATACAGGGTCAGTACCAGCCCTTATGTTCACTTGAGAAAGATTTTGTACCTCTTCATCAAGGAACATAGCATACTAGAAGAACCTCAGCTTCATCTATATACAGGGTCAGTACCAGCCCTTATGTTCACTTAAGAAAGAGTTTGTACCTCTTCATCAAGGAATAGAGCATACTAGAAGAACCTCAGCTTCTTCTATATACAGGGTCAGTACCAGACCTTATGTTCACTTGAGAAAGAGTTTGTACCTCTTCATCAAGGAACATAGCATACTAGAAGAACCTCATCTTCTTCTATATACAGGGTCAGTACCAGACCTTATGTTCACTTAAGAAAGAGTTTGTACCTCTTCATCAAGGAACATAGCATACTAGAAGAACCTCAGCTTCTTCTATATACAGAGTCAGTACCAGCCCTTATGTTCACTAAAGAAAGAGTTTGTACCTCTTCATCAAGGAACATAGCCTACTAGAAGAACCTCAGCTTCTTCTATATACAGGGTCAGTACCAACCCTTATGTTCACATGAGAAAGAATTTGTACTTCTTCATCAAGAAACATAGCATACTAGAAGAACCTTAGCTTCTTCTATATACAGGGTCATTACCAGCCCTTATGTTCACTTGAGAAAGAGTTTGTACTTCTTCCATCAAGGAACATAGCATATTCGAAGAACCTCAACTTCTTCTATATACATGGTCAGTACCAGCCCTTATGTTCACTTAAGAAAGAGTTTTTACCTCTTCATCAAGGAACATAGCATACTAGAAGAACCTCAGCTTCTATATACAGAGTCAGCACCAGCCCTTATGTACAGTTGAGAAAGAATTTGTACCTCTTCATCAAGGAATATAGCATACTACAAGAACCTTAGCTTCTTCTATATGCAGGGCCAGTACCAACCCTTATTTTCACTCGAGAAAGAGTTTGTACCTCTTCATCAAGGAACATAGCATACTAGAAGAACCTTAGCTTATTCTATCTAAAGGGCCAGTACCAACCATTATGTTCACTTGAGAAAGAGTTTGTACCTCTCCATCAAGGAACATACCATACTAGAAGAATCTTAGCTTCTTCTATATACAGGGTCAGTACCAACCCTTATGTTCATATGAGAAAGAGTTTGTACCTCTTCATCAAGGAACATAGCATACTAGAAGAGCCTCAGATTCTTCTATATACAGGGTCAGTATAAACCCTTATGTTCACATGAGAAAGAGTTTGTACCTCTTCATCAAGGAACATAGCATACTAGAAGAGCATCAGCTTCTTCTATATACAGGGTCAGTACCAGCCCTTATGTTCACTTGAGAAAGAGTTTGTACCTCTTCATCAAGGAACATAGCATACTAGAAGAACCTCAGCTTCTTCTATATACAGGGTCAGTACCAGCCCTTATGTTCACTTGAGAAAGAGTTTGTACCTCTTCATCAAGGAACATAGCATACTAGAAGAACTTCAGCTTCTTCTATATACAGGGTCAGTACCAGCCCTTATGTTCACTTGAGAAAGAGTTTGTACCTCTTCATCAAGGAACATAGCATACTAGAAGAACCTCAGCTTCTTCTATATACAGGGTCAGTACCAGCCCTTATGTTCACTTGAGAAAGATTTTGTACCTCTTCATCAAGGAACATAGCATACTAGAAGAACCTCAGCTTCATCTATATACAGGGTCAGTACCAGCCCTTATGTTCACTTAAGAAAGAGTTTGTACCTCTTCATCAAGGAATATAGCATACTAGAAGAACCTCAGCTTCTTCTATATACAGGGTCAGTACCAGACCTTATGTTCACTTGAGAAAGAGTTTGTACCTCTTCATCAAGGAACATAGCATACTAGAAGAACCTCATCTTCTTCTATATACAGGGTCAGTACCAGACCTTATGTTCACTTAAGAAAGAGTTTGTACCTCTTCATCAAGGAACATAGCATACTAGAAGAACCTCAGCTTCTTCTATATACAGAGTCAGTACCAGCCCTTATGTTCACTAAAGAAAGAGTTTGTACCTCTTCATCAAGGAACATAGCCTACTAGAAGAACCTCAGCTTCTTCTATATACAGGGTCAGTACCAACCCTTATGTTCACATGAGAAAGAATTTGTACTTCTTCATCAAGAAACATAGCATACTAGAAGAACCTTAGCTTCTTCTATATACAGGGTCATTACCAGCCCTTATGTTCACTTGAGAAAGAGTTTGTACTTTTCCATCAAGGAACATAGCATATTCGAAGAACCTCAACTTCTTCTATATACATGGTCAGTACCAGCCCTTATGTTCACTTAAGAAAGAGTTTTTACCTCTTCATCAAGGAACATAGCATACTAGAAGAACCTCAGCTTCTATATACAGAGTCAGCACCAGCCCTTATGTACAGTTGAGAAAGAATTTGTACCTCTTCATCAAGGAATATAGCATACTACAAGAACCTTAGCTTCTTCTATATGCAGGGCCAGTACCAACCCTTATTTTCACTCGAGAAAGAGTTTGTACCTCTTCATCAAGGAACATAGCATACTAGAAGAACCTTAGCTTATTCTATCTAAAGGGCCAGTACCAACCATTATGTTCACTTGCGAAAGAGTTTGTACCTCTTCATCAAGGAACATAGCATACTAGAAGAACCTTAGCTTCTTCTATATACAGGGTCAGTATAAACCCTTATGTTCACATGAGAAAGAGTTTGTACCTCTTCATCAAGGAACATAGCATACTAGGAGAATCCTTAGCTTCTTCTATATACAGGGTCAGTACCAACCCTTATGTTCACATGAGAAAGAGTTTGTACCTCTTCATCAAGGAACATAGCATACTAGAAGAACCTCAGCTTCTTCTATATACAGGGTCAGTACCAGCCCTTATGTTCACTTGAGAAAGAGTTTGTACCTCTTCATCAAGGAACATAGCATACTAGAAGAACCTCAGCTTCTTCTATATACAGGGTCAGTACCAGCCCTTATGTTCACTTGAGAAAGAGTTTGTACCTCTTCATCAAGGAACATAGCATACTAGAAGAACCTTAGCTTCTTCTATATACAGGGTCAGTACCAACCCTTATGTTCACTTGAGAAAGAGTTTGTACCTCTTCATCAAGGAACATAGCATACTAGAAGAACCTCAGCTTCTTCTATATACAGGGTCAGTACCAACCCTTATGTTCACTTGAGAAAGAGTTTGTACCTCTTCATCAAGGAACATAGCATACTAGAAGAACCTCAGCTTCTTCTATATACAGGGTCAGTACCAACCCTTATGTTCACTGAGAAAGAGTTTGTACCTCTTCATCAAGGAACATAGCATACTAGAAGAACCTCAGCTTCTTCTATATACAGGGTCAGTACCAGCCCTTATGTTCACTTGAGAAAGAGTTTGTACCTCTTCATCAAGGAACATAGCATACTAGAAGAACCTCAGCTTCTTCTATATACAGGGTCAGTACCAGCCCTTATGTTCACTTGAGAAAGAGTTTGTACCTCTTCATCAAGGAACATAGCATACTAGAAGAACCTCAGCTTCTTCTATATACAGGGTCAGTACCAGCCCTTATGTTCACTTGAGAAAGAGTTTGTACCTCTTCATCAAGGAACATAGCATACTAGAAGAACCTCAGCTTCTTCTATATACAGGGCAGTACCAACCTTATGTTCACTTGAGAAAGAGTTTGTACCTCTTCATCAAGGAACATAGCATACTAGAAGAACCTTAGCTTCTTCTATATACAGGGTCAGTATGAACCCTTATGTTCACTTGAGAAAGAGTTTGTACCTCTTTATCAAGGAACATACATACTAGAAGAACCTCAGCTTCTTCTATATACAGGTCAGTACCAGCCCTTATGTTCACTTGAGAAAGAGTTTGTACCTCTTCATCAAGGAACATAGCATACTAGAAGAACCTCAGCTTCTATATACAGAGTCAGCACCAGCCCTTATGTACAGTTGAGAAAGAGTTTGTACCTCTTCATCAAGGAACATAGCATACTAGAAGAACCTTAGCTTCTTCTATATGTAGGGCCAGTACCAGCCCTTATGTTCACTTGAGAAAGAGTTTGTACCTCTTCATCAAGGAACATAGCATACTAGAAGAACCTTAGCTTATTCTATCTAAAGGGCCAGTACCAACCATTATGTTCACTTGAAAAGAGTTTGTACCTCTTCATCAAGGAACATAGCATACTAAGAAGAACCTTAGCTTCTTCTATATACAGGGTCAGTATAAACCCTTATGTTCACATGAGAAAGAGTTTGTACCTCTTCATCAAGGAACATAGCATACTAGAAGAACCTTAGCTTCTTCTATATACAGGGTCAGTACCAACCCTTATGTTCACTTGAGAAAGAGTTTGTACCTCTTCATCAAGGAACATAGCATACTAGAAGAACCTCAGCTTCTTCTATATACAGGGTCAGTACCAGCCCTTATGTTCACTTAGAAAGAGTTTGTACCTCTTCATCAAGGAACATAGCATACTAGAAGAACCTCAGCTTCTTCTATATACAGGGTCAGTACCAGCCCTTATGTTCACTTGAGAAAGAGTTTGTACCTCTTCATCAAGGAACATAGCATACTAGAAGAACCTTAGCTTCTTCTATATACAGGGTCAGTACCAACCCTTATGTTCACTTGAGAAAGAGTTTGTACCTCTTCATCAAGGAACATAGCATACTAGAAGAACCTTAGCTTCTTCTATATACAGGGTCAGTACCAACCCTTATGTTCACTTGAGAAAGAGTTTGTACCTCTTCATCAAGGAACATAGCATACTAGAAGAACCTCAGCTTCTTCTATATACAGGGTCAGTACCAACCCTTATGTTCACTTGAGAAAGAGTTTGTACCTCTTCATCAAGGAACATAGCATACTAGAAGAACCTCAGCTTTTCTATATAGAGGGTCAGTACCAGCCCTTATGTTCACTTGAGAAAGAGTTTGTACCTCTTCATCAAGGAACATAGCATACTAGAAGAACCTCAGCTTTTCTATATACAGGGTCAGTACCAGCCCTTATGTTCACTTGAGAAAGAGTTTGTACCTCTTCATCAAGGAACATAGCATACTAGAAGAACCTCAGCTTCTTCTATATAGAGGGTCAGTACCAGCCCTTATGTTCACTTGAGAAAGAGTTTGTACCTCTTCATCAAGGAACATAGCATACTAGAAGAACCTTAGCTTCTTCTATATACAGGGTCAGTACCAGACCTTATGTTCACTTGAGAAAGAGTTTGTACCTCTTCATCAAGGAACATAGCATACTAGAAGAACCTTAGCTTCTTCTATATACAGAGGTCAGTACCAGACCTTATATTCACTTAAGAAAGAGTTTGTACCTCTTCATCAAGGAACATACATACTAGAAGAACCTCAGCTTCTTCTATATACAGGGTCAGTACCAGCCCTTATGTTCACATGAGAAAGAGTTTGTACCTCTTCATCAAGGAACATAGCATACTAGAAGAACCTTAGCTTCTTCTATATACAGGGTCAGTACCAGCCCTTATGTTCACTTGAGAAAGAGTTTGTACCTCTTCATCAAGGAACATAGCATACTAGAAGAACCTCAGCTTCTTCTATATATAGGTCAGTACCAGCCCTTATGTTCACTTGAGAAAGAGTTTGTACCTCTTCATCAAGGAACATAGCATACTAGAAGAACCTCAGCTTCTATATACAGGTCAGTACCAGCCCTTATGTTCACTTGAGAAAGAGTTTGTACCTCTTCATCAAGGAACATAGCATACTACAAGAACCTTAGCTTCTTCTATATACAGGGTCAGTACCAGCCCTTATGTTCACTTGAGAAAGAGTTTGTACCTCTTCATCAAGGAACATAGCATACTAGAAGAACCTTAGCTTCTTCTATATAAGGGCAGTACCAACCCTTATGTTCACTTGAAAAAGAGTTTGTACCTCTTCATCAAGGAACATAGCATACTAGAAGAACCTTAGCTTCTTCTATATACAGGGTCAGTACCAACCCTTATGTTCACTTGAGAAAGAGTTTGTACCTCTTCATCAAGGAACATAGCATACTAGAAGAACCTTAGCTTCTTCTATATACAGGGTCAGTACCAGCCCTTATGTTCACTTAAGAAAGAGTTTGTACCTCTTCATCAAGGAACATAGCATACTAGAAGAACCTTAGCTTCTTCTATATACAGGGTCAGTACCAACCCTTATGTTCACATTGAGAAAGAGTTTGTACTTCTTCATCAAGGAACATAGCATACTAGAAGAACCTTAGCTTCTTCTATATACAGGGTCAGTACCAGCCCTTATGTTCACTTGAGAAAGAGTTTGTACCTCTTCATCAAGGAACATAGCATACTAGAAGAACCTTAGCTTCTTCTATATACAGGGTCCAGTACCAACCCTTATGTTCACTTGAGAAAGAGTTTGTACCTCTTCATCAAGGAACATAGCATACTAGAAGAACCTTAGCCTTCTATATAGAGGGTCAGTACCAGCCCTTATGTTCACTTGAGAAAGAGTTTGTACCTCTTCATCAAGGAACATAGCATACTAGAAGAACCTCAGCTTCTCTATATACAGGGTCAGTACCAGCCCTTATGTTCACTTGAGAAAGAGTTTGTACCTCTTCATCAAGGAACATAGCATACTAGAAGAACCTCAGCTTCTTCTATATACAGAGGGTCAGTACCAGACCCTTATGTTCACTTGAGAAAGAGTTTGTACCTCTTCATCAAGGAACATAGCATACTAGAAGAACCTCAGCTTCTTCTATATGCAGGGTCAGTACCAGACCTTATGTTCACTTGAGAAAGAGTTTGTACCTCTTCATCAAGGAACATAGCATACTAGAAGAACCTTAGCTTCTTCTATATACAAGGGCAGTACCAGACCTTATGTTCACTTAGAAAGAGTTTGTACCTCTTCATCAAGGAACATAGCATACTAGAAGAACCTCAGCTTCTTCTATATACAGGGTCAGTACCAACCCTTATGTTCACATGAGAAAGAGTTTGTACCTCTTCATCAAGGAACATAGCATACTAGAAGAACCTCAGCTTCTTCTATATACAGGGTCAGTACCAGCCCTTATGTTCAATTGAGAAAGAGTTTGTACCTCTTCATCAAGGAACATAGCATACTAGAAGAACCTCAGCTTCTTCTATATACAGGGTCAGTACCAGCCCTTATGTTCACTTGAGAAAGAGTTTGTACTCTTCATCAAGGAACATAGCATACTAGAAGAACCTAGCTTCTTCTATATACAGGGTCAGTACCAGCCCTTATGTTCACTTGAGAAAAGAGTTTGTACCTCTTCATCAAGGAACATAGCATACTAGAAGAACCTTAGCTTCTTCTATATACAGGGTCAGTACCAGCCCTTATGTTCACTTGAGAAAGAGTTTGTACCTCTTCATCAAGGAACATAGCATACTAGAAGAACCTCAGCTTCTTCTATATAGAGGGTCAGTACCAGCCCTTATGTTCACTTAGAAAGAGTTTGTACCTCTTCATCAAGAACATAGCATACTAGAAGAACCTCAGCTTCTTCTATATACAGGGTCAGTACCAGACCTTATGTTCACTTGAGAAAGAGTTTGTACCTCTTCATCAAGGAACATAGCATACTAGAAGAACCTCAGCTTCTTCTATATACAGGGTCAGTACCAGACCTTATGTTCACTTAAAAGAGTTTGTACTCTTCATCAAGGAACATAGCATACTAGAAGAACCTCAGCTTCTTCTATATACAGGGTCAGTACCAGCCCTTATGTTCACATGAGAAAGAATTTGTACTTCTTCATCAAGGAACATAGCATACTAGAAGAACCTTAGCTTCTTCTATATACAGGGTCATTACCAGCCCTTATGTTCACTTGAGAAAGAGTTTGTACTTCTCCATCAAGGAACATAGCATATTCGAAGAAACTTAGCTTCTTCTATATACAGGGTCAGTACCAGCCCTCATGTTCACATGAGAAAGAATTTGTACTTCTTCATCAAGGAACATAGCATACTAGAAGAACCTTAGCTTCTTCTATATACAGGGTCAGTACCAGCCCTTATGTTCACTGAGAAAGAGTTTGTACTTCTTCATCAAGGAACATAGCATACTAGAAGAACCTTAGCTTCTTCTATATACAGGGTCAGTACCAGCCCTTATGTTCACTTGAGAAAGAGTTTGTACCTCTTCATCAAGGAACATAGCATACTAGAAGAACCTCAGCTTCTTCTATATACAGGGTCAGTACCAGACCCTTATGTTCACTTGAGAAAGAGTTTGTACCTCTTCATCAAGGAACATAGCATACTAGAAGAACCTTAGCTTCTTCTATATAGAGGGTCAGTACCAGACCTTATGTTCACTTGAGAAAGAGTTTGTACCTCTTCATCAAGGAACATAGCATACTAGAAGAACCTTAGCTTCTTCTATATACAGGGTCAGTACCAGACCTTATGTTCACTTAGAAAGAGTTTGTACCTCTTCATCAAGGAACATAGCATACTAGAAGAACCTCAGCTTCTTCTATATACAGGGTCAGTACCAGCCCTTATGTTCACTTAAGAAAGAGTTTGTACCTCTTCATCAAGGAACATAGCATACTAGAAGAACCTCAGCTTCTTCTATATACAGGGTCAGTACCAACCCTTATGTTCACTTGAGAAAGAATTTGTACTTCTTCATCAAGGAACATAGCATACTAGAAGAACCTTAGCTTCTTCTATATACAGGGTCAGTACCAGCCCTTATGTTCACTTGAGATAAGAGTTTGTACTTCTTCATCAAGGAACATAGCATACTAGAAGAACCTTAGCTTCTTCTATATACAGGGTCAGTACCAGCCTTATGTTCACATGAGAAAGAATTTGTACTTCTTCATCAAGGAACATAGCATACTAGAAGAACCTTAGCTTCTTCTATATACAGGGTCAGTACCAGCCCTTATGTTCACAAGAAAGAATTTGTACTTCTTCATCAAGGAACATAGCATACTAGAAGAACCTTAGCTTCTTCTATATACAGGGTCAGTACCAGCCCTTATGTTCACATGAGAAAGAATTTGTACTTCTTCATCAAGAACATAGCATACTAGAAGAACCTTAGCTTCTTCTATATACAGGGTCAGTACCAGCCCTTATGTTCACATTGAGAAAGAATTTGTACTTCTTCATCAAGGAACATAGCATACTAGAAGAACCTTAGCTTCTTCTATATACAGGGTCAGTATGAACCCTTATGTTCACTTGAGAAAGAGTTTGTACTTCTTCATCAAGGAACATAGCATACTAGAAGAACCTTAGCTTCTTCTATATACAGGGTCAGTACCAGCCCTTATGTTCACATGAGAAAGAATTTGTACTTCTCATCAAGGAACATAGCATACTAGAAGAACCTTAGCTTCTTCTATATACAGGGTCAGTACCAGCCCTTATGTTCATATGAGAAAGAATTTGTACTTTTTCATCAAGGAACATAGCATACTAGAAGAACCTTAGCTTCTTCTATATACAGGGTCAGTACCAGCCCTTATGTTCACATGAGAAAGAATTTGTACTTCTTCATCAAGGAACATAGCATACTAGAAGAACCTTAGCTTCTTCTATATACAGGGTCAGTACCAGCCTTATGTTCACATGAGAAAGAGTTTGTACTTCTTCATCAAGGAACATAGCATACTAGAAGAACCTTAGCTTCTTCTATATACAGGGTCAGTACCAGCCCTTATGTTCACATGAGAGAGAATTTGTACTTCTTCATCAAGGAACATAGCATACTAGAAGAACCTTAGCTTCTTCTATATACAGGGTCAGTACCAACCCTTATGTTCACTTGAGAAAGAGTTTGTACTTCATCAAGGAACATAGCATACTAGAAGAACCTTAGCTTCTTCTATATACAGGGTCAGTACCAACCTTATGTTCACATGAGAAAAGAATTTGTACTTCTTCATCAAGGAACATAGCATACTAGAAGAACCTTAGCTTCTTCTATATACAGGGTCAGTACCAGCCCTTATGTTCACATGAGAAAGAATTTGTACTTCTTCATCAAGGAACATAGCATACTAGAAGAACCTTAGCTTCTTCTATATACAGGGTCAGTACCAACCCTTATGTTCACAAGAGAAAGAATTTGTACTTCATCAAGGAACATAGCATACTAGAAGAACCTCAGCTTCTTCTATATACAGGGTCAGTACCAACCCTTATGTTCACTTGAGAAAGAATTTGTACTTCTTCATCAAGGAACATAGCATACTAGAAGAACCTTAGCTTCTTCTATATACAGGGTCAGTACCAGCTTATGTTCACATGAGAAAGAATTTGTACTTTTCATCAAGGAACATAGCATACTAGAAGAACCTTAGCTTCTTCTATATACAGGGTCAGTACCAACCTTATGTTCACATGAGAAAGAATTTGTACTTCTTCATCAAGGAACATAGCATACTAGAAGAACCTTAGCTTCTTCTATATACAGGGTCAGTACCAGCCCTTATGTTCACATAGAAAGAATTTGTACTTCTTCATCAAGGAACATAGCATACTAGAAGAACCTTAGCTTCTTCTATATACAGGGTCAGTACCAACCCTTATGTTCACATGAGAAAGAATTTGTACTTCTTCATCAAGGAACATGGCATACTAGAAGAACCTTAGCTTCTTCTATATAAAGGGTCAGTACCAACCCTTATGTTCACATGAGAAAGAATTTGTACTTCTTCATCAAGGAACATAGCATACTAGAAGAACTTAGCTTCTTCTATATACAGGGTCAGTACCAACCCTTATGTTCACATGAAAAAGAATTTGTACTTCTTCATCAAGGAACATGGCATACTAGAAGAACCTTAGCTTCTTCTATATACAGGGTCAGTACCAACCCTTATGTTCACATGAGAAAGAGTTTGTACTTCTTCATCAAGGAACATAGCATACTAGAAGAAACTTAGCTTCTTCTATATACAGGGTCAGTACCAACCCTTATGTTCACATGAGAAAGAATTTGTACTTCCTCATCAAGGAACATTGCATACTAGAAGAACCTTAGCTTCTTCTATATACAGGGTCAGTACCAACCCTTATGTTCACATGAGAAAGAATTTGTACTTCCTTCATCAAGGAACATAGCATACTAAAAGAACCTTAGCTTCTTCTATATAAAGGGTCAGTACCAGCCCAATGTTCACTTGAGAAAGAATTTGTACTTCTTGATCAAGGAACATGGCATACTAGAAGAACCTTAGCTTCTTCTATATACAGGGTCAGTACCAGCCCTTATGTTCACTTGAGAAAGAATTTGTACTTCTTGATCAAGGAACATGGCATACTAGAAGAACCATAGCTTCTTCTATATACAGGGTCAGTACCAACCCTTATGTTCACATGAGAAAAAATTTGTACTTCTTGATCAAGGAACATGGCATACTAGAAGAACCATAGCTTCTTCTATATACAGGGTCAGTACCAGCCCTTATGTTCACATGAGAACGAATTTGTACTTCTTGATCAAGGAACATGGCATACTAGAAGAACCATAGCTTCTTCTATATACAGGGTCAGTACCAGCCCTTATGTTCACATGAGAAAGAATTTGTACTTCCTCATCAAGGAACATTGCATACTAGAAGAACCTTAGCTTCTTCTATATACAGGGTCAGTACCAACCCTTATGTTCACATGAGAGAGGGTTTGTACTTCTTCATCAAGGAACATGGCATACTAGAAGAACCATAGCTTTTTCTATATACAGGGTCAGTACCAACCCTTATGTTCACATGAGAGAGAATTTGTACTTCTTGATCAAGGAACATGGCATACTAGAAGAACCAGAGCTTCTTCTATATACAGGGTCAGTACCAACCTTTATGTTCACATGAGAAAATTTGTACTTCTTCATCAAGGAACATGGCATACTAGAAGAAACTTAGCTTCTTCTATATAAAGGGTAAGTACCAGCCCTTATGTTCATATGAAAAAGAATTTGTACTTCTTCATCAAGGAACATAGCATACTAGAAGAACCTTAGCTTCTTCTATATAAAGGGTAAGTACCAGCCCTTATGTTCACATGAGAAAGAATTTGTACTTCTTCATCAAGGAACATAGCATACTAGAAGAACCTTAGCTTCTTCTATATAAAGGGTAAGTACCAGGCCTGATGTTCACATGAGAAAGAATTTGTACTTCTTCATAGAAGAACATAGCATACTAGAAGAACCTTAGCTTCTTCTATATAAAGGGTAAGTACCAGCCCTTGTGTTCACATGAGAAAGAATTTGTACTTCTTCATCAAGGAACATAGCATACTAGAAGAACCTTAGCTTCTTCTATATAAAGGGTCAGTACCAGCCCTTATGTTACATAAGAAAGAATTTGTACTTCTTCATCAAGGAACAGAGCATACTAGAAGAACCTTAGCTTCCTCTATATACAGGGTCAGTACCAGCCCTTATGTTCACTTGAGAAAGAGTTTGTACTTCTTCATCAAGGAACATAGCATACTAGAAGAAACTTAGCTTCTTCTATATACAGGGTCAGTACCAGCCCTTATGTTCACTTGAGAAAGAGTTTGTACTTCTTCATCAAGGAACATAGCATACTTGAAGAAACTTAGCTTCTTCTATATAAAGGGTCAGTACCAGCCCTTATGTTCACAAGAGAAAGAATTTGTACTTCTTCATCAAGGAACATAGCATACTTGAAGAAACTTAGCTTCTTCTATATAAAGGGTCAGTACCAGCCCTTATGTTCACTTGAGAAAGAATTTGTACTTCTTCATCAAGGAACATAGCATACTAGAAGAAACTTAGCTTCTTCTATATACAGGGTCAGTACCAGCCCTTATGTTCACTTGAGAAAGAGTTTGTACTTCTTCATCAAGGAACATGGCATACTAAAAGAAACATAGCTTCTTCTATATACAGGGTCAGTACCAACCCTTATGTTCACATGAAAAATAATTTGTACTTCATCAAGGAACATAGCATACTAGAAGAACCTTAGCTTCTTCTATATACAGGGTCAGTACCAACCCTTATGTTCACATGAGAAAGAATTTGTACTTCATCAAGGAACATAGCATACTAGAAGAACCTTAGCTTCTTCTATATACAGGGTCAGTACCAACCCTTATGTTCACATGAGAAATAATTTGTACTTCTTGATCAAGGAACATGGCATACTAGAAGAACCTTAGCTTCTTCTATATAAAGGGTCAGTACCAACCCTTATGTTCACATGAGAAAGAATTTGTACTTCTTCATCAAGGAACATGGCATACTAGAAGAACCTTAGCTTCTTTTATATACCGGGTCAGTACCAACCCTTATGTTCACATGAGAAAGAATTTGTACTTATTCATCAAGGAACATGGCATACTAGAAGAATCTTAGCTTCTTCTATATAAAGGGTCAGTACCAACTTTATGTTCACATGAGAAAGAATTTGTACTTCTTCATCAAGGAACATAGCATACTAGAAAACTTAGCTTCTTCTATATACAGGGACAGTACCAACCCTTATGTTCACATGAAAAAGAATTTGTACTTCATCAAGGAACATAGCATACTAGAAGAACCTTAGCTTCTTCTATATACATGGGTCAGTACCAACCCTTATGTTCACATGAGAAAGAGTTTGTACTTCTTCATCAATGAACATAGCATACTTGAAGAAACTTAGCTTCTTCTATATACAGGGTCAGTACCAACCCTTATGTTCACATGAGAAAGAATTTTTACTTCTTCATCAAGGAACATTGCATACTAGAAGAACCTTAGCTTCTTCTATATACAGGGTCAGTACCAACCCTTATGTTCACATGAGAAAGAATTTGTACTTCATCAAGGAACATGGCATACTAGAAGAAACTTAGCTTCTTCTATATAAAGGGTCAGTACCAACCCTTATGTTCACTTGAGAAAGAGTTTGTACTTCTTCATTAAGGAACATGGCATACTAGAAGAAACTTAGCTTCTTCTATATAAAGGGTCAGTACCATCCCTTATGTTCACTTGAGAAAGAGTTTGTACTTCTTCATCAAGGAACATGGCATACTAGAAGAAACTTAGCTTCTTCTATATAAAGGGTCAGTACCAACCCTTATGTTCACTTGAGAAAGAGTTTGTACTTCTTCATCAAGGAACATGGCATACTAGAAGAAACTTAGCTTCTTCTATATAAAGGGTCAGTACCAGCCCTTATGTTCACATGAGAAAGAATTTGTACTTCTTCATCAAGGAACATAGCATACTAGAAGAACCTTAGCTTCTTCTATATACAGGGTCAGTACCAACCCCTTATGTTCACATGAGAAAGAATTTGTACTTCATCAAGGAACAGAGCCTAGTAGAAGAACCTTAGCTTCTTCTATATACAGGGTCAGTACCAGCCCTTATGTTCACATGAGAAAGAGTTTATACTTATTCATCAAGGAACATAGCATACTAGAAGAACCTTAGCTTCTTCTATATACAGGGTCAGTACCAGCCCTTATGTTCACTTGAGAAAGAGTTTGTACTTATTCATCAAGGAACATAGCATACTAGAAGAACCTTAGCTTCTTCTATATACAGGGTCAGTACCAGCCCTTATGTTCACATGAGAAAGAGTTTGTACTTCTCCATCAAGGAACATAGTATACTAGAAGAACCTTAGCTTCTTCTATATACAGGGCCAGTACCAGCCCTTATGTTCACATGAGAAAGAATTTGTACTTCTTCATCAAGGAACATAGTATACTAGAAGAACCTTAGCTTCTTCTATATACAGGGTCAGTACCAACAATTATGTTCACATGAGAAAGAATTTGTACATCTTCATAAAGGAACATAGCATACTAGAAGAACCTTAGCTTCTTCACATTCGAAAGAATTTGTACTTCTTCATCAAGGAACATAGCATACTAGAAGAACCTTAGCTTCTTCTATATACAGGGTCATTACCAGCCCTTATGTTCACTTGAGAAAGAGTTTGTACTTCTCCATCAAGGAACATAGCATATTCGAAGAAACTTAGCTTCTTCTATATACAGGGTCAGTACCAGCCCTCATGTTCACATGAGAAAGAATTTGTACTTCTTCATCAAGGAACATAGCATACTAGAAGAACCTTAGCTTCTTCTATATACAGGGTCAGTACCAGCCCTTATGTTCACAAGCGAAAGAATTTGTACTTCTTAATCAAGGAACATAGCATACTAAAAGAACCTTAGCTTCTTCTATATACAGGGTCAGTACCAGCCCTTATGTTCACATGAGAAAGAATTTGTACTTCTTCATCAAGAAACATAGCATACTAGAAGAACCTTAGCTTCTTCTATATACAGGGTCAGTACCAGCCCTTATGTTCACATTCGAAAGAATTTGTACTTCTTCATCAAGGAACATAGCATACTAGAAGAACCTTAGCTTTTTCTATATACAGGGTCAGTACCAGCCCTTATGTTCACATGAGAAAGAGTTTGTACTTCTCCATCAAGGAACATAGTATACTAGAAGAACCTTAGCTTCTTCTATATACAGGGTCAGTACCAGCCCTTATGTTCACATGAGAAAGAATTTGTACTACTTCATCAAGGAACATAGTATACTAGAAGAACCTTAGCTTCTTCTATATACAGGGTCAGTACCAGCCCTTATGTTCACATGAGAAAGAATTTGTACTTCTTCATCAAGGAACATAGCATACTAAAAGAACCTTAGCTTCTTCTATATACATGGTCAGTACCAACCCTTATGTTCACATGAGAAAGAATTTGTACTTCTTGATCAAGGAACTTGGCATACTAGAAGAACCATAGCTTCTTCTACATATAGGGTCAGTACCAACCTTTATGTTCACATGAGAAAAAACTTGTACTTCTTCATCATGGAACATGGCATACTAGAAGAAACTTAGCTTCTTCTATATAAAGGGTAAGTACCAGCCCTTATGTTCATATGAGAAAGAATTTGTACTTCTTCATCAAGGAACATAGCATACTAGAAGAACCTTAGCTTCTTCTATATAAAGCGTAAGTACCAGTTCTTATGTTCACATGAGAAAGAATTTGTAATTCTTCATCAAGGAACATAGCATACTAGAAGAACCTTAGCTTCTTTTATATAAAGGGTAAGTACCAGCCCTGATGTTCACATGAGAAAGAATTTTTACTTCTTCATAGAAGAACATAGCATACTAGAAGAACCTTAGCTTCTTCTATATAAAGGGTAAGTACCAGCCCTTATGTTCACATGAGAAAGAATTTGTACTTCTTCATCAAGGAACATAGCATACTAGAAGAACCTTAGCTTCTTCTATATAAAGGGTCAGTACCAGCCCTTATGTTCACATAAGAAAGAATTTGTTCTTCTTCATCAAGGAACATAGCATACTAGAAGAACCTTAGCTTCTTCTATATACAGGGTCAGTACCAGCCCTTATGTTCACTTGAGAAAGAGTTTGTACTTCTTCATCAAGGAACATGGCATACTAAAAGAAACATAGCTTCTTCTATCTAAAGGGTCAGTACCAGCCCTTATGTTCACATGAGAAAGAATTTGTACCTCTTCATCAAGAAACATAGCATACTAGAAGAACCTTAGCTTCTTCTATATACAGGGTCAGTACCAGCCCTTATGTTCACTTGAGAAAGAATTTGTACTTCTTCATCAAGGAACATAGCATACTAGAAGAACCTTAGCTTCTTCTATATACAGGGTCAGTACCAGCCCTTATGTTCACATGAGAAAGAATTTGTACTTCTTCATCAAGGAACATGGCATACTAGAAGAACCTTAGCTTCTTCTATATACAGGGTCAGTACCAACCCTTATGTTCACATGAGAAATAATTTGTACTTCATCAAGGAACATAGCATACTAGAAGAACCTTAGCTTCTTCTATATACAGGGTCAGTACCAGCCCTTATGTTCACAGGAGAAAGAATTTTTACTTTTTCATCAAGGAACATAGCATACTAGAAGAACCTTAGCTTCTTTTATATACAGAGTCAGTACCAGCCCTTATGTTCACATGAGAAAGAGTTTGTACTTCTTCATCAAGGAACATAGCATACTAGAAGAACCTTACCTTCTTCTATATACAGGGTCAGTATCAGCCCTCATGTTCACATGAGAAAGAATTTGTACTTCTTCATCAAGGAACATAGCATACTAAAAGAACCTTAGCTTCTTCTATATACAGGGTCAGTACCAACACTTATGTTCACATGAGAAAGAATTTGTACATCTTCATAAAGGAACATAGCATACTAGAAGAACCTTAGCTTCTTCTATATAGAGGGTCAGTACCAGCCCTCATGTTCACATGAAAAAGAATTTGTACTTCTTCATCAAGGAACATAAATTACTAGAAGAACCTTAGCTTCTTCTATATACAGGGTCAGTACCAGCCCTTATGTTCACATGAGAAAGAATTTGTACTTCTTTATCAAGGAACATAGCATACTAGAAGAACCTTAGCTTCTTCTATATACAGGGTCAGTACCAGCCCTTATGTTCACATGAGAAAGAGTTTGTACTTCTTCATCAAGGAACATAGCATACTAGAAGAACCTTAGCTTCTTCTATATACAGGGTCAATACCAGCCCTCATGTTCACATGAGAAAGAATTTGTACTTCTTCATCAAGGAACATAGCATACTAGAAGAACCTTAGCTTCTTTTATATACAGGGTCAGTACCAACACTTATGTTCACATGAGAAAGAATTTGTATTTATTCATCAAGGAACATAGCATACTAGAAGAACCTTAGCTTCTTCTATATACAGGGTCAGTACCAACACTTATGTTCACATGAGAAAGAATTTATACTTCTTGATCAAGGAACATAGCATACTAAAAGAACCTTAGTTTCTTCTATATACAGGGTCAGTACCAGCCCTTATGTTCATATGAGAAAGAATTTGTACTTCTTCATCAAGGAACATAGCATACTAGAAGAACCTTAGCTTCTTCTATATACAGGGTCAGTACCAGCCCTTATGTTCACATGAGAAAGAATTTGTACTTCTTGATCAAGGAACAGAGCATACTAAAAGAACCTTAGCTTCTTCTATATACAGGGTCAGTACCAGCCCTTATGTTCACATGAGAAAGAATTTGTACTTCCTCATCAAGGAACATGGCATACTAGAAGAACCTTAGCTTCTTCTATATACAGGGTCAGTACCAACAATTATGTTCACATGAGAAAGAATTTGTACTTCTTCATCAAGGAACATAGCATACTAAAAGAACCTAATTTTCTTCTATATACAGGGTCAGTACCAACCCTTATGTTCACTTGAGAAAGAGTTTGTACTTCTTCATCAAGGAACATGGCATACTAGAAGAAAATTAGCTTCTTCTATATAAATGGTCAGTACCAACCCTTACGTTCACTTGAGAAAGAGTTTG
Source organism: Palaemon carinicauda (assembly GCF_036898095.1). Classification (NCBI taxonomy): domain Eukaryota; kingdom Metazoa; phylum Arthropoda; class Malacostraca; order Decapoda; family Palaemonidae; genus Palaemon; species Palaemon carinicauda. Next base: position 23,493,127 of record NC_090730.1, read on the forward strand.
TACTTCTTGATCAAGGAACATAGCATACTAAAAGAACCTTAGTTTCTTCTATATACAGGGTCAGTACCAGCCCTTATGTTCATATGAGAAAGAATTTGTACTTCTTCATCAAGGAACATAGCAGACTAGAAGAAGCTTAGCTTCTTTTATATACCGGGTCAGTACCAACCTTTATGTTCACATGAGAAAGAATTTGTACTTCTTGATCAAGGAACATGGCATACTAGAAGAACCATAGCTTCTTCTATATACAGGGTCAGTACCAGCCCTTATGTTCAAATGATAAATAATTTGTACTTCCTCATCAAGGAACATTGCATACTAGAAGAACCTAAGCTTCTTCTATATACAGGGTCAGTACCAACCCTTATGTTCACATGAAAAAGAGTTTGTACTTCTTCATCAAGGAACATGGCATACTAGAAGAACCATAGCTTTTTCTATATACAGGGTCAGTACCAACCCTTATGTTCACATGAAAAATAATTTGTACTTCCTCATCAAGGAACATTGCATACTAGAAGAACCTTAGCTTCTTTTATATACAGGGTCAGTACCAACCCTTATGTTCACATGAGAAAGAGTTTGTACTTCTTCATCAAGGAACATGGCATACTAGAAGAACCATAGCTTCTTCTATTTACAGGGTCAGTACTAACAATCATGTTCACATGAGAAAGAATTTGTACTTTTTGATCAAGGAACATAGCATACTAAACGAACCTTAGCTTCTTCTATATACAGGTTCATTACCAACAATTATGTTCACATGAGAAAGAATTTGTACTTCTTGATCAAGGAACATGGCATACTAGGAGAACCATAGCTTCTTCTATATACAGGGTCAGTACCAACCTTTAAGTTCACATGAGAAAAAACTTGTACTTCTTCATCAAGGAATATGGCATATTAGAAGAAACATAGCTTCTTTTATATAAAGGGTAAGTACTAGCCCTTATGTTCACATGAGAAAGAATTTGTTCTTCTTCATCAAGGAACATAGCATACTAGAAGAACCTTAGCTTCTTCTATATAAAAAGTAAGTACCAGCCCTGATGTTCACATGAGAAAGAATTTGTACTTCTTCATAGAGCAACATAGCATACTAGAAGAACCTTAGCTTCTTCTATATAAAGGGTAAGTACCAGCCCTTATGTTCACATGAGAAAGAATTTGTACTTCTTCATCAAGGAACATAGCATACTAGATGAACCTTAGCTTCTTCTATATAAAGGGTCAGTACCAACCCTTATGTTCACATGAGAAAGAATTTGTACTTCTTGATCAAGGAACATGGCATACTAGAAGAACCATAGCTTCTTCTATATACAGGGTCAGTACCAACCTTTATGTTCACATGAGAAAAAACTTGTACTTCTTCATCAAGGAACATGGCATACTAGAAGAACCATAGCTTCTTCTATATACAGGGTCAGTACCAACCCTTATGTTCACATGAGAAAGAATTTGTACTTCTTCATCAGGAACATGGCATACTAGAAGAACCTTAGCTTCTTCTATATACAGGGTCAGTACCAACCTTGATGTTCACATGAGAAAAAACTTGTACTTCTTCATCAAGGAACATGGCATACTAGAAGAAACTTAGCTTCTTCTATATAAAGGGTAAGTACCAGCCCTTATGTTCACATGAGAAAGAATTTGTACTTTTTGATCAAGGAAGAGACATACTTGAAGAACCTTAGCTTCTTCTATATAAGGGTAAGTACCAACCCTGATGTTCACACGAGAAAGAATTTGTACTTCTTCATAGAGGAACTTAGCATACTAAAAGAAGCTTAGCTTCTTCTATATATAGGGTCAGTACCAACCCTTATGTTCACATGAGAAAGAATTTGTACTTCTTCATCAAGGAACATGGCATACTAGAAGAACCTTAGCTTCTTCTATATACAGGGTCAGTACCAACCCTTATGTTCACATGAGAAAAATTTGTACTTCTTCATCAAGGAACATGGCATACTAGAAGAAACTTAGCTTCTTCTATATAAAGGGTAAGTACCAGCCCTTATGTTCACATGAGAAAGAATTTGTACTTTTTGATCAAGGAAGAGACATACTAGAAGAACCTTAGCTTCTTCTATATAAGGGTAGTACCAGCCCTTATGTTCACATGAGAAAGAATTTGTACTTCTTCATAGAAGAACATAGCATACTAGAAGAACCTTAGCTTCTTCTATATAAAGGGTCAGTACCAGCCCTTATGTTCATATATGAAAGAATTTGTACTTCTTCATCAAGGAACATAGCATACTAGAAGAACCTTAGCTTCTCTATATACAGGGTCAGTACCAGCCCTTATGTTCACTTGAGAAAGAGTTTGTACTTATTCATCAAGGAACATAGCATACTAAAAGAACCTTAGCTTCTTCTATATACAGTGTCAGTACCAACCCTTATGTTCACTCGAGAAAGAGTTTGTACTTCTTCATCAAGGAACATAGCATACTTGAAGAAACTTAGCTTCTTCTATATAAAGGGTCAGTACCAGCCCTTATGTTCACATGAGAAAGAATTTGTACTTCTTCATCAAGGAACATAGTATACTTGAAGAAACTTAGCTTCTTCTATATAAAGGGTCAGTACCAGCCCTTATGTTCACTTGAGAAAGAATTTGTACTTCTTTCGTCAAGGAACATAGCATTCTCGAAGAAACTTAGCTTCTTCTATATACAGGGTCAGTACCAACCCTCATGTTCACTTGAGAAAGAGTTTGTACTTCTTCATCAAGGAACACGGCATACTAAAAGAAACATAGCTTCTTCTATCTAAAGGGTCAGTACCAACCCTTATGTTCACATGAGAAAGAATTTGTACTTCTTCATCAAGGAACATGGCATACTAGAAGAACCTTAGCTTCTTCTATATACAGGGTCAGTACCAACCCTTATGTTCACATGAGAAATAATTTGTACTTCATCAAGGAACATAGCATACTAGAAGAACCTTAGCTTCTTCTATATACAGGGTTAGACCAACCCTTATGTTCACATGAGAAAGAATTTGTACTTCATCAAGGAAAATAGCATACTAGAAGAACCTTAGCTTCTTCTATATACAGGGTCAGTACCAACCCTTATGTTCACATGAGAAATAATTTGTACTTCTTCATCAAGGAACATTGCATACTAGATGAACCTTAGCTTCTTCTATATAAAGGGTCAGTACCAGCCCTTATGTTCATATATGAAAGAATTTGTACTTCTTCATCAAGGAACATAGCAGACTAGAAGAAGCTTAGCTTCTTTTATATACCGGGTCAGTACCAACCCTTATGTTCACATGAGAAAGAATTTGTACTTCTTCATCAAGGAACATGGCATACTAGAAGAACCTTAGCTTCTTCTATATAAAGGGGCAGTACCAACCCTTATGTTCACATATGAAGAATTTGTACTTCTTCATCAAGGAACATGGCATACAAGAAGAACCTTAGCTTCTTCTATATAAAGGGTCAGTACCAACCCTTATGTTCACATGAGAAAGAATTTGTACTTCTTCATCAAGGAACATAGCATACTAGAAAACTTAGCTTCTTCTATATACAGGGTCAGTACCAACCCTTATGTTCACATGAGAAGGAATTTGTACTTCCATCAAGGAACATGGCATACTAGAAGAACCTTAGCTTCTTCTATATACAGGTCAGTACCAACCCTTATGTTCACATGAGAAATAATTTGTACTTCTTCATCAAGGAACATGGCATACTAGAAGAACCTTAGCTTCTTCTATATTCAGGGTCAGTACCAACCCTTATGTTCACATGAGAAAGAGTTTGCACTTCTTCATCAAGGAACATAGCATACTAGAAGAAACTTAGCTTCTTCTATATAAAGGGTCAGTACCAACCCTTATGTTCACATGAGAAAGAATTTGTACTTGTTCATCAAGGAACATAGCATACTAGAAGAACCTTAGCTTCTTCTATATACAGGGTCAGTACCAACCCTTATGTTCACATGAGAAAGAATTTGTACTTCATCAAGGAACATAGCATACTAGAAGAACCTTAGCTTCTTCTATATACAGGGTCAGTACCAACCCTTATGTTCACTTGAGAAAGAATTTGTACTTCTTCATCAAGGAACATGCATACTAGAAGAAAATTAGCTTCTTCTATATAAAGGGTCAGTACCAACCCTTATGTTCACTTGAGAAAGAATTTGTACTTCTTCATCAAGGAACATGCATACTAGAAGAACTTAGCTTCTTCTATCTACAGGTCAGTACCAACCCTTATGTTCACATGAGAAAGAATTTGTACTTCTTCATCAAGGAACATAGCATACTAGAAGAACCTTAGCTTCTTCTATATACAGGGTCAGTACCAACCCTTATGTTCACATGAGAAAGAATTTGTACTTCATCAAGGAACATAGCATACTAGAAGAACCTTAGCTTCTTCTATATACAGGTCAGTACCAACCCTTATGTTCACATGAGAAAAATTTGTACTTCTTCATCAAGGAACATAGGCATACTAGAAGAACCTTAGCTTCTTCTATATACAGGGTCAGTACCAACCCTTATGTTCACATGAGAAAGAATTTGTACTTCATCAAGGAACATAGCATACTAGAAGAACCTTAGCTTCTTCTATATACAGGGTCAGTACCAACCCTTATGTTCACTTGAGAAAGAGTTTGTACTTCTTCATCAAGGAACATGGCATACTAGAAGAAAATTAGCTTCTTCTATATAAAGGGTCAGTACCAACCCTTATGTTCACTTGAGAAAGAGTTTGTACTTCTTCATCAAGGAACATAGGCATACTAGAAGAACTTAGCTTCTTCTATCTAAGGGTCAGTACCAGCCCTTATGTTCACATGAGAAAGAATTTGTACTTCTTCATCAAGGAACATAGCATACTAGAAGAACCTTAGCTTCTTCTATATACAGGGTCAGTACCAACCCTTATGTTCACATGAGAAAGAATTTGTACTTCATCAAGGAACATAGCATACTAGAAGAACCTTAGCTTCTTCTATAAACAGGGTCAGTACCAACCCTTATGTTCACATGAGAAAGAATTTGTACTTCTTCATCAAGGAACATAGCATACTAGAAGAATTTTTGCTTCTATATACAGGGTCAATACCAACCCTTATGTTCACATGACAAAGAATCTGTACTTCTTCGTATAGGAACATAGCAGACTAGAAGAGCCTCAGCTTCTTCTGTCTACAGGGCCAGCACCAACCCTTATGTTCACATGACAAAGAATCTGTACTTCTTCGTCAAGGAACATAGCAGGCTAGAAGAACCTTAGCTTCTTCTGTCACAGGGCCAGACCAACCCTTATGTTCACATGAGAAAGAATTTGTACTTCTTCATCAAGGAACATAGCAGACTAGAAGAACCTCAGCTTCTTCTGTCTACAGGGCCAGTACCCAACCCTTATGTTCACATGACAAAAGAATCTGTACTTCTTCGTCAAGGAACATAGCGGGCTAGAAGAACCTCAGCTTCTTCTGTCTACAGGGCCAGTACCAACCCTTATGTTCACATGACAAAAGAATCTGTACTTCTTCGTCAAGGAACATAGCGCTAGAAGAACCTCAGCTTCTTCTGTCTACAGGGCCAGCACCAACCCTTATGTTCACATGACAAAAGAATCTGTACTTCTTCGTCAAGGAACATAGCAGACTAGAAGAAACCTCAGCTTCTTCTGTCTACAGGGCCAGCACCAACCCTTATGTTCACATGACAAAAGAATCTGTACTTCTTCGTCAAGGAACATAGCAGACTAGAAGAACCTCAGCTTCTTCTGTCTACAGGGCCAGCACCAACCCTTATGTTCACATGAGAAAGAATCTGTACTTCTTCGTCAAGGAACATAGCATACTAGACGAACCTCAGCTTCTTCTGTCTACAGGGCCAGTACACCAACCCTTATGTTCACATGACCAAAGAATCTGTACTTCTATCAAGGAACATAGCAGGCTAGAAGAACCTCAGCTTCTTCTTGTCTACAGGGTGCCAGCACCAACCCTTATGTTCACATGAGAAAGAATTGTACTTCTTCGTCAAGGAACATAGCAGACTAGAAGAACCTCAGCTTCTTCTGTCTACAGGGCAGCACCAACCCTTATGTTCACATGACAAAAGAATCTGTACTTCTTTCGTCAAGGAACATAGCAGACTAGAAGAACCTCAGCTTCTTCTGTCTACAGGGCCAGCTACCAACCCTTATGTTCACATGACAAAAGAATCTGTACTTCTTTCGTCAAGGAACATAGCAGCTAGAAGAACCTTAGCTTCTTCGTCTACAGGGCAGTACCAACCCTTATGTTCACATGAGAAAGAATTGTACTTCTTCGTCAAGGAACATAGCAGGCTACAAAAACCTCAGCTTCTTCTGTCTACAGGGCAGTACCAACCCTTATGTTCACATGACAAAAGATCTGTACTTCTTCGTCAAGGAACATAGTGGCTAGAAGAACCTCAGCTTCTTCTATATACAGGGTCAGTACCAACCCTTATGTTCACATGACAAAAGAATCTGTACTTCTTCGTCAAGGAACATAGCATACTAGAAGAACCTCAGCTTCTTCTGTATACAGGGCAGCATACCAACCCTTATGTTCACATGACAAAGAATCTGTACTTCTTCGTCAAGGAACATAGCAGACTAGAAGAACCTCAGCTTCTTCTATCTACAGGGTCAGCACCAACCCTTATGTTCACATGAGAAAGAATTGTACTTCTTCGTCAAGGAACATAGCATACTAGAAGAACCTTAGCTTCTTCTGTCTACAGGGTCAGTACCAACCCTTATGTTCAATGAGAAAGAATCTGTACTTCTTCGTCAAGGAACATAGCATACTAGACGAACCTTAGCTTCTTCTACAGGGTCCAGTACCAACCCTTATGTTCACATGAGAAAGAATCTGTACTTCTTCGTCAAGGAACATAGCAGGCTAGAAGAACCTCAGCTTCTTCTGTCTACAGGGCCAGTACCAACCCTTATGTTCACATGACAAAGAATTGTACTTCTTCGTCAAGGAACATAGCAGACTAGAAGAACCTCAGCTTCTTCTGTATACAGGGCCAGCACCAACCCTTATGTTCACATGACAAAAGAATCTGTACTTCTTCGTCAAGGAACATAGCAGACTAGAAGAACCTTAGCTTCTTCTGTCTACAGGGCCAGCACCAACCCTTATGTTCACATGAGAAAAGAATTGTACTTCTTTCGTCAAGGAACATAGCATACTAGAAGAACCTCAGCTTCTTCTGTCTACAGGGCAGTACCAACCCTTATGTTCACATGACAAAAGAATCTGTACTTCTTCGTCAAGGAACATAGCAGGCTAGAAGAACCTCAGCTTCTTCTGTCTACAGGGCAGTACCAACCCTTATGTTCACATGACAAAAGATTTGTACTTCTTCGTCAAGGAACATAGCATACTAAGAACCTTAGCTTCTTCTATATACAGGGTCAGTACCAACCCTTATGTTCACATGAGAAAAGAATCTGTACTTCTTCGTCAAGGAACATAGCATACTAGAAGAACCTTAGCTTCTTCTATATACAGGGTCAGTACCAACCCTTATGTTCACATGAGAAAGAATTTGTACTTCTTCATCAAGGAACATAGCATACTAGAAGAACCTTAGCTTCTTCTATATACAGGGTCAGTACCAGCCCTTATGTTCACATGAGAAAGAATTTGTACTTCTTCATCAAGGAACATAGCATACTAGAAGAACCTTAGCTTCTTCTATATACAGGGTCAGTACCAGCCCTTATGTTCACATGAGAAAGAATTTGTACTTCTTCATCAAGGAACATAGCATACTAGAAGAACCTTAGCTTCTTCTATATACAGGGTCAGTACCAACCCTTATGTTCACATGAGAAAGAATTTGTACTTCTTCATCAAGGAACATAGCATACTAGAAGAACCTTAGCTTCTTCTATATACAGGGTCAGTACCAACCCTTATGTTCACATGAGAAAGAATTTGTACTTCTTCATCAAGGAACATAGCATACTAGAAGAACCTTAGCTTCTTCTATATCAGGGTCAGTACCAACCCTTATGTTCACATGACAAAGAATTTGTACTTCTTCATCAAGGAACATAGCATACTAGAAGAACCTTAGCTTCTTCTATATACAGGGTCAGTACCAACCCTTATGTTCACATGAGAAAGAATTTGTACTTCTTCATCAAGGAACATAGCATACTAGAAGAACCTTAGCTTCTTCTATATACAGGGCAGTACCAACCCTTATGTTCACATGAGAAAGAATTTGTACTTCTTCATCAAGGAACATAGCATACTAGAAGAACCTTAGCTTCTTCTATCTACAGGGTCAGTACCAACCCTTATGTTCACATGAGAAAAATTTGTACTTCTTCATCAAGGAACATAGCATACTAGAAGAACCTTAGCTTCTTCTATATACAGGGTCAGTACCAACCCTTATGTTCACATGAGAAAGAATTGTACTTCTCAAGGAACATAGCATACTAGAAGAACCTTAGCTTCTTCTATATACAGGGTCAGTACCAACCCTTATGTTCACATGAGAAAGAATTTGTACTTCTTCATCAAGGAACATAGCATACTAGAAGAACCTTAGCTTCTTCTATATACAGGGTCAGTACCAACCCTTATGTTCACATGAGAAAGAATTGTACTTCATCAAGGAACATAGCATACTAGAAGAACCTTAGCTTCTTCTATATACAGGTCAGTACCAACCCTTATGTTCACATGAGAAAGAATTGTACTTCTTCATCAAGGAACATAGCAGTACTAGAAGAACCTTAGCTTCTTCTATATACAGGGTCAGTACCAACCCTTATGTTCACATGAGAAAGAATTGTACTTCATCAAGGAACATAGCATACTAGAAGAACCTTAGCTTCTTCTATATACAGGGTCAGTACCAACCCTTATGTTCACATGAGAAAGAATTTGTACTTCTTCATCAAGGAACATAGCATACTAGAAGAACCTTAGCTTCTTCTATATACAGGGTCAGTACCAACCCTTATGTTCACATGAGAAAGAATTTGTACTTCTTTCATCAAGGAACATAGCATACTAGAAGAACCTTAGCTTCTTCTATATACAGGGTCAGTACCAACCCTTATGTTCACATGAGAAAGAATTTACTACTTCATCAAGGAACATAGCATACTAGAAGAACCTTAGCTTCTTCTATATACAGGGCAGTACCAACCCTTATGTTCACATGAGAAAGAATTTGTACTTCATCAAGGAACATAGCATACTAGAAGAACCTTAGCTTCTTCTATATACAGGGTCAGTACCAACCCTTATGTTCACATGAGAAAGAATTTGTACTTCATCAAGGAACATAGCATACTAGAAGAACCTTAGCTTCTTCTATATACAGGGTCAGTACCAACCCTTATGTTCACATGAAAAAGAATTGTACTTCTCAAGGAACATAGCATACTAGAAGAACCTCAGCTTCTTCTATATACAGGGTCAGCACCAACCCTTATGTTCACATGAGAAAGAATTTGTACTTCTTCATCAAGGAACATAGCATACTAGAAGAACCTTAGCTTCTTCTATATACAGGGTCAGTACCAACCCTTATGTTCACATGAGAAAGAATTGTACTTCTTTATCAAGGAACATAGCATACTAGAAGAACCTTAGCTTCTTCTATATACAGGGTCAGTACCAACCCTTATGTTCACATGAGAAAGAATCTGTACTTCTTCATCAAGGAACATAGCTACTAGAAGAACCTTAGCTTCTTCTATATACAGGGTCAGTACCAACCCTTATGTTCACATGAAAAAAGAATTGTACTTCTTCTCAAGGAACATAGCATACTAGAAGAACCTTAGCTTCTTCTATATACAGGGTCAGTACCAACCCTTATGTTCACATGACAAAAGAGTTTGTACTTCTTCATCAAGGAACATAGCATACTAGAAGAACCTTAGCTTCTTCTATATACAGAGGTCAACCAACCCTTATGTTCACATGAGAAAGAGTTTGTACTTCTTCATCAAGGAACATAGCATACTAGAAGAACCTTAGCTTCTTCTATATACAGGGCCAGCACCAACCCTTATGTTCACATGAGAAAGAATTGTACTTCTTCATCAAGGAACATAGCAGACTAGAAGAACCTTAGCTTCTTCTACTACAGGGCCAGTACCAACCCTTATGTTCACATGAAAAAATTTGTACTTCTTCATCAAGGAACATAGCATACTAGAAGAACCTTAGCTTCTTCTATATACAGGGTCGTACCAACCCTTATGTTCACATGAGAAAGAATTGTACTTCTTCGTCAAGGAACATAGCATACTAGAACCACCTTCTTCTATATACAGGGTCAGTACCAACCCTTATGTTCACATGACAAAAGAATCTTATACTTCTCAAGGAACATAGCATACTAGAAGAACCTTAGCTTCTTCTATATACAGGGTCAGTACCAACCCTTATGTTCACATGAAAAAGAGTTGTACTTCTTCATCAAGGAACATAGCATACTAGAAGAACCTTTTTCTTCTATATACAGGTCAGTACCAACCCTTATGTTCACATGACAAAGAATCTGTACTTCTTCGTCAAGGAACATAGCAGACTAGAAGAACCTCAGCTTCTTCTGTCTACAGGGCCAGCACCAACCCTTATGTTCACATGACAAAGAATCTGTACTTCTTCGTCAAGGAACATAGCAGTAGAAGAACCTTAGCTTCTTCTGTACAGGGCCAGTACCAACCCTTATGTTCACATGACAAAAGAATTGTACTTCTTCATCAAGGAACATAGCAGACTAGAAGAACCTTAGCTTCTTCTGTCTACAGGGCCAGTACCAACCCTTATGTTCACATGACAAAAGAATCTGTACTTCTTCGTCAAGGAACATAGCGCTAGAAGAACCTCAGCTTCTTCTGTCTACAGGGCCAGTACCAACCCTTATGTTCACATGACAAAGAATCTGTACTTCTTCGTCAAGGAACATAGCAGACTAGAAGAACCTCAGCTTCTTCTGTCTACAGGGCCAGCACCAACCCTTATGTTCACATGACAAAAGAATCTGTACTTCTTCGTCAAGGAACATAGCAGACTAGAAGAACCTCAGCTTCTTCTGTCTACAGGGCCAGCACCAACCCTTATGTTCACATGACCAAAGAATCTGTACTTCTTCGTCAAGGAACATAGCAGACTAGAAGAACCTCAGCTTCTTCTGTCTACAGGGCCAGCACCAACCCTTATGTTCACATGAAAAGAATCTGTACTTCTTCGTCAAGGAACATAGCAGACTAGAAGAACCTCAGCTTCTTCTGTCTACAGGGCCAGCACCAACCCTTATGTTCACATGACAAAGAATCTGTACTTCTTCGTCAAGGAACATAGCAGCTAGAAGAACCTCAGCTTCTTCTGTATACAGGGCCAGCACCAACCCTTATGTTCACATGACCAAAGAATCTGTACTTCTTCGTCAAGGAACATAGCAGACTAGAAGAACCTCAGCTTCTTCTGTCTACAGGGCCAGCACCAACCCTTATGTTCACATGACAAAGAATCTGTACTTCTTCGTCAAGGAACATAGCAGACTAGAAGAACCTCAGCTTCTTCTGTCTACAGGGCCAGCACCAACCCTTATGTTCACATGACAAAAGAATCTGTACTTCTTCGTCAAGGAACATAGCAGGCTAGAAGAACCTCAGCTTCTTCTGTCTACAGGGCCAGCACCAACCCTTATGTTCACATGACAAAAGAATCTGTACTTCTTCGTCAAGGAACATAGCAGGCTAGAAGAACCTCAGCTTCTTCTGTCTACAGGGCCAGCACCAACCCTTATGTTCACATGACAAAAGAATCTGTACTTCTTCGTCAAGGAACATAGCAGACTAGAAGAACCTCAGCTTCTTCTGTCTACAGGGCCAGCACCAACCCTTATGTTCACATGACAAAGAATCTGTACTTCTTCGTCAAGGAACATAGCAGACTAGAAGAACCTCAGCTTCTTCTGTCTACAGGGCCAGCACCAACCCTTATGTTCACATGACCAAAGAATCTGTACTTCTTCGTCAAGGAACATAGCAGACTAGAAGAACCTCAGCTTCTTCTGTCTACAGGGCCAGCACCAACCCTTATGTTCACATGACCAAAGAATCTGTACTTCTTCGTCAAGGAACATAGCAGACTAGAAGAACCTCAGCTTCTTCTGTCTACAGGGCCAGCACCAACCCTTATGTTCACATGACAAAAGAATCTGTACTTCTTCGTCAAGGAACATAGCAGACTAGAAGAACCTCAGCTTCTTCTGTCTACAGGGCCAGCACCAACCCTTATGTTCACATGACAAAAGAATCTGTACTTCTTTCGTCAAGGAACATAGCAGACTAGAAGAACCTCAGCTTCTTCTGTCTATACAGGGCCAGCACCAACCCTTATGTTCACATGACAAAGAATCTGTACTTCTTCGTCAAGGAACATAGCAGACTAGAAGAACCTCAGCTTCTTCTGTCTACAGGGCCAGCACCAACCCTTATGTTCACATGACCAAAGAATCTGTACTTCTTCGTCAAGGAACATAGCAGACTAGAAGAACCTCAGCTTCTTCTGTCTACAGGGCCAGCACCAACCCTTATGTTCACATGACAAAAGAATCTGTACTTCTTCGTCAAGGAACATAGCAGGCTAGAAGAACCTCAGCTTCTTCTGTCTACAGGGCCAGTACCAACCCTTATGTTCACATGACAAAAGAATCTGTACTTCTTCGTCAAGGAACATAGCAGGCTAGAAGAACCTCAGCTTCTTCTGTCTACAGGGCCAGTACCAACCCTTATGTTCACATGACAAAAGAATCTGTACTTCTTCGTCAAGGAACATAGCAGACTAGAAGAACCTCAGCTTCTTCTGTCTACAGGGCCAGCACCCAACCCTTATGTTCACATGACAAAGAATCTGTACTTCTTTCGTCAAGGAACATAGCAGACTAGAAGAACCTCAGCTTCTTCTGTCTACAGGGCCAGCACCAACCCATGTTCACATGACCAAAGAATCTGTACTTCTTTCGTCAAGGAACATAGCAGACTAGAAGAACCTCAGCTTCTTCTGTCTACAGGGCCAGCACCAACCCTTATGTTCACATGACCAAAGAATCTGTACTTCTTCGTCAAGGAACATAGCAGGCTAGACGAACCTCAGCTTCCTGTCTACAGGGCCAGCACCAACCCTTATGTTCACATGACAAAAGAATCTGTACTTCTTCGTCAAGGAACATAGCAGGCTAGACGAACCTCAGCTTCTTCTGTCTACAGGGCCAGCACCAACACCTTATGTTCACATGACAAAAGAATCTGTACTTCTTTCGTCAAGGAACATAGCAGACTAGAAGAACCTCAGCTTCTTCTGTCTATAGGCCAGCACCAACCCTTATGTTCACATGACAAAAGAATCTGTACTTCTTCGTCAAGGAACATAGCAGACTAGAAGAACCTCAGCTTCTTCTGTCTACAGGGCCAGCACCAACCCTTATGTTCACATGACAAAAGAATCTGTACTTCTTTCGTCAAGGAACATAGCAGACTAGAAGAACCTCAGCTTCTTCTGTCTACAGGGCCAGCTCCAACCCTTATGTTCACATGACAAAAGAATCTGTACTTCTTCGTCAAGGAACATAGCAGGCTAGAAGAACCTCAGCTTCTTCTGTCTACAGGGCCAGTACCAACCCTTATGTTCACATGACAAAAGATCTGTACTTCTTCGTCAAGGAACATAGCAGGCTAGAAGAACCTCAGCTTCTTCTGTCTACAGGGCCAGTACCAACCCTTATGTTCACATGACAAAAGAATCTGTACTTCTTCGTCAAGGAACATAGCAGACTAGAAGAACCTCAGCTTCTTCTGTCTACAGGGCCAGCACCAACCCTTATGTTCACATGACAAAGAATCTGTACTTCTTCGTCAAGGAACATAGCAGACTAGAAGAACCTCAGCTTCTTCTGTCTACAGGGCCAGCACCAACCCATGTTCACATGACCAAAAAATCTGTACTTCTTCGTCAAGGAACATAGCAGACTAGAAGAACCTCAGCTTCTTCTGTCTACAGGGCCAGCACCAACCCTTATGTTCAAATGACCAAAGAATCTGTACTTCTTCGTCACGGAACATAGCAGGCTAGACGAACCTCAGCTTCTCTGTCTACAGGGCCAGCACCAACCCTTATGTTCACATGACCAAAGAATCTGTACTTCTTCGTCAAGGAACATAGCAGCTAGACGAACCTCAGCTTCTTCTGTCTACAGGGCCAGCACCAACCCTTATGTTCACATGACCAAAGAATCTGTACTTCTTCGTCAAGGAACATAGCAGACTAGAAGAACCTCAGCTTCTTCTGTCTACAGGGCCAGCACCAACCCTTATGTTCACATGACCAAAGAATCTGTACTTCTTCGTCAAGGAACATAGCAGACTAGAAGAACCTCAGCTTCTTCTGTCTACAGGGCCAGCACCAACCCTTATGTTCACATGACAAAAGAATCTGTACTTCTTCGTCAAGGAACATAGCAGGCTAGAAAACCTCAGCTTCTTCTGTCTACAGGGCCAGCACCAACCCTTATGTTCACATGACAAAAGAATCTGTACTTCTTCGTCAAGGAACATAGCAGGCTAGAAGAACCTCAGCTTCTTCTGTCTACAGGGCCAGCACCAACCCTTATGTTCACATGACAAAGAATCTGTACTTCTTCGTCAAGGAACATAGCAGGCTAGAAGAACCTCAGCTTCTTCTGTCTACAGGGCCAGCACCAACCCTTATGTTCACATGACAAAAGAATCTGTACTTCTTCGTCAAGGAACATAGCAGACTAGAAGAACCTCAGCTTCTTCTGTCTACAGGGCCAGCACCAACCCTTATGTTCACATGACAAAGAATCTGTACTTCTTCGTCAAGGAACATAGCAGACTAGAAGAACCTCAGCTTCTTCTGTCTACAGGGCCAGCACCAACCCTTATGTTCACATGACCAAAAGAATCTGTACTTCTTCGTCAAGGAACATAGCAGACTAGAAGAACCTCAGCTTCTTCTGTCTACAGGGCCAGCACCAACCCTTATGTTCACATGACCAAAAGAATCTGTACTTCTTCGTCAAGGAACATAGCAGGCTAGACGAACCTCAGCTTCTCTGTCTACAGGGCCAGCACCAACCCTTATGTTCACATGACAAAAGAATCTGTACTTCTTCGTCAAGGAACATAGCAGACTAGAAGAACCTCAGCTTCTTCTGTCTACAGGGCCAGCACCAACCCTTATGTTCACATGACCAAAGAATCTGTACTTCTTCGTCAAGGAACATAGCAGACTAGAAGAACCTCAGCTTCTTCTGTCTACAGGGCCAGCACCAACCCTTATGTTCACATGACCAAAGAATCTGTACTTCTTCGTCAAGGAACATAGCAGACTAGAAGAACCTCAGCTTCTTCTGTCTACAGGGCCAGCACCAACCCTTATGTTCACATGACAAAAGAATCTGTACTTCTTCGTCAAGGAACATAGCAGGCTAGAAGAACCTCAGCTTCTTCTGTCTACAGGGCCAGCACCAACCCTTATGTTCACATGACAAAAGAATCTGTACTTCTTCGTCAAGGAACATAGCAGGCTAGAAGAACCTCAGCTTCTTCTGTCTACAGGGCCAGCACCAACCCTTATGTTCACATGACAAAAGAATCTGTACTTCTTCGTCAAGGAACATAGCAGCTAGAAGAACCTCAGCTTCTTCTGTCTACAGGGCCAGCACCCAACCCTTATGTTCACATGACAAAGAATCTGTACTTCTTCGTCAAGGAACATAGCAGACTAGAAGAACCTCAGCTTCTTCTGTCTACAGGGCCAGCACCAACCCATGTTCACATGACCAAAGAATCTGTACTTCTTCGTCAAGGAACATAGCAGACTAGAAGAACCTCAGCTTCTTCTGTCTACAGGGCCAGCACCAACCCTTATGTTCACATGACCAAAGAATCTGTACTTCTTCGTCAAGGAACATAGCAGGCTAGACGAACCTCAGCTTCTTCTGTCTACAGGGCCAGCACCAACCCTTATGTTCACATGACCAAAAGAATCTGTACTTCTTCGTCAAGGAACATAGCAGACTAGAGAACCTCAGCTTCTTCTGTCTACAGGGCCAGCACCAACCCTTATGTTCACATGACAAAAGAATCTGTACTTCTTCGTCAAGGAACATAGCAGACTAGAAGAACCTCAGCTTCTTCTGTCTACAGGGCCAGCACCAACCCTTATGTTCACATGACAAAAGAATCTGTACTTCTTCGTCAAGGAACATAGCAGACTAGAAGAACCTCAGCTTCTTCTGTCTACAGGGCCAGCACCAACCCTTATGTTCACATGACCAAAAGAATCTGTACTTCTTTCGTCAAGGAACATAGCAGACTAGAAGAACCTCAGCTTCTTCTGTCTACAGGGCCAGCACCAACCCTTATGTTCACATGACAAAAGAATCTGTACTTCTTTCGTCAAGGAACATAGCAGGCTAGAAGAACCTCAGCTTCTTCTGTCTACAGGGCCAGCACCAACCCTTATGTTCACATGACAAAAATCTGTACTTCTTCGTCAAGGAACATAGCAGGCTACAAGAACCTCAGCTTCTTCTGTCTACAGGGCCAGTACCAACCCTTATGTTCACATGACAAAAGAATCTGTACTTCTTCGTCAAGGAACATAGCAGCTAGAAAACCTCAGCTTCTTCTGTCTACAGGGCCAGCACCAACCCTTATGTTCACATGACAAAAGAATCTGTACTTCTTCGTCAAGGAACATAGCAGACTAGAAGAACCTCAGCTTCTTCTGTCTACAGGGCCAGCACCAACCCTTATGTTCACATGACCAAAAAATCTGTACTTCTTCGTCAAGGAACATAGCAGACTAGAAGAACCTCAGCTTCTTCTGTCTACAGGGCCAGCACCAACCCTTATGTTCACATGACCAAAGAATCTGTACTTCTTCGTCAAGGAACATAGCAGACTAGACGAACCTCAGCTTCTTCTGTCTACAGGGCCAGCACCAACCCTTATGTTCACATGACCAAAGAATCTGTACTTCTTCGTCAAGGAACATAGCAGGCTAGACGAACCTCAGCTTCTTCTGTCTACAGGGCCAGCACCAACCCTTATGTTCACATGACCAAAGAATCTGTACTTCTTCGTCAAGGAACATAGCAAGCTAGACGAACCTCAGCTTCTTCTGTCTACAGGGCCAGCACCAACCCTTATGTTCACATGACCAAAGAATCTGTACTTCTTCGTCAAGGAACATAGCAGACTAGAAGAACCTCAGCTTCTTCTGTCTACAGGGCCAGCACCAACCCTTATGTTCACATGACAAAGAATCTGTACTTCTTCGTCAAGGAACATAGCAGACTAGAAGAACCTCAGCTTCTTCTGTCTACAGGGCCAGCACCAACCCTTATGTTCACATGACAAAAGAATCTGTACTTCTTCGTCAAGGAACATAGCAGGCTAGAAGAACCTCAGCTTCTTCTGTCTACAGGGCCAGCACCAACCCTTATGTTCACATGACCAAAGAATCTGTACTTCTTCGTCAAGGAACATAGCAGGCTAGAAGAACCTCAGCTTCTTCTGTCTACAGGGCCAGCACCAACCCTTATGTTCACATGACAAAAGAATCTGTACTTCTTCGTCAAGGAACATAGCAGGCTAGAAGAACCTCAGCTTCTTCTGTCTACAGGGCCAGCACCAACCCTTATGTTCACATGACAAAAGAATCTGTACTTCTTCGTCAAGGAACATAGCAGACTAGAAGAACCTCAGCTTCTTCTGTCTACAGGGCCAGCACCAACCCTTATGTTCACATGACAAAAGAATCTGTACTTCTTCGTCAAGGAACATAGCAGACTAGAAGAACCTCAGCTTCTTCTGTCTACAGGGCCAGCACCAACCCTTATGTTCACATGACAAAAGAATCTGTACTTCTTCGTCAAGGAACATAGCAGACTAGAAGAACCTCAGCTTCTTCTGTCTACAGGGCCAGCACCAACCCTTATGTTCACATGACAAAAGAATCTGTACTTCTTCGTCAAGGAACATAGCAGACTAGAAACCTCAGCTTCTTCTGTCTACAGGGCCAGCACCAACCCTTATGTTCACATGACAAAAGAATCTGTACTTCTTCGTCAAGGAACATAGCAGACTAGACGAACCTCAGCTTCTTCTGTCTACAGGGCCAGCACCAACCCTTATGTTCACATGACCAAAGAATCTGTACTTCTTTCGTCAAGGAACATAGCAGACTAGAAGAACCTCAGCTTCTTCTGTCTACAGGGCCAGCACCAACCCTTATGTTCACATGACAAAGAATCTGTACTTCTTCGTCAAGGAACATAGCAGACTAGAAGAACCTCAGCTTCTTCTGTCTACAGGGCCAGCACCAACCCTTATGTTCACATGACAAAAGAATCTGTACTTCTTCGTCAAGGAACATAGCAGGCACTAGAAGAACCTCAGCTTCTTCTGTCTACAGGGCCAGCACCAACCCTTATGTTCACATGACAAAAGAATCTGTACTTCTTCGTCAAGGAACATAGCAGGCTAGAAGAACCTCAGCTTCTTCTGTCTACAGGGCCAGCACCAACCCTTATGTTCACATGACAAAAGAATCTGTACTTCTTCGTCAAGGAACATAGCAGACTAGAAGAACCTCAGCTTCTTCTGTCTACAGGGCCAGCACCAACCCTTATGTTCACATGACCAAAGAATCTGTACTTCTTCGTCAAGGAACATAGCAGACTAGAAGAACCTCAGCTTCTTCTGTCTACAGGGCCAGCACCAACCCTTATGTTCACATGACCAAAGAATCTGTACTTCTTTCGTCAAGGAACATAGCAGACTAGAAGAACCTCAGCTTCTTCTGTCTACAGGGCCAGCACCAACCCTTATGTTCACATGACCAAAGAATCTGTACTTCTTCGTCAAGGAACATAGCAGGCTAGAAGAACCTCAGCTTCTTCTGTCTACAGGGCCAGCACCAACCCTTATGTTCACATGACAAAAGAATCTGTACTTCTTCGTCAAGGAACATAGCAGACTAGAAGAACCTCAGCTTCTTCTGTCTACAGGGCCAGCACCAACCCTTATGTTCACATGACAAAAGAATCTGTACTTCTTTCGTCAAGGAACATAGCAGACTAGAAGAACCTCAGCTTCTTCTGTCTACAGGGCCAGCACCAACCCTTATGTTCACATGACAAAAGAATCTGTACTTCTTTCGTCAAGGAACATAGCAGACTAGAAAACCTCAGCTTCTTCTGTCTACAGGGCCAGCACCAACCTTATGTTCACATGACAAAAAATCTGTACTTCTTTCGTCAAGGAACATAGCAGGCTAGAAGAACCTCAGCTTCTTCTGTCTACAGGGCCAGCACCAACCCTTATGTTCACATGACAAAGAATCTGTACTTCTTCGTCAAGGAACATAGCAGGCTACAAAACCTCAGCTTCTTCTGTCTACAGGGCCAGTACCAACCCTTATGTTCACATGACAAAAGAATCTGTACTTCTTCGTCAAGGAACATAGCAGGCTAGAAGAACCTCAGCTTCTTCTGTCTACAGGGCCAGCACCAACCCTTATGTTCACATGACAAAAGAATCTGTACTTCTTCGTCAAGGAACATAGCAGACTAGAAGAACCTCAGCTTCTTCTGTCTACAGGGCCAGCACCCAACCCTTATGTTCACATGACAAAAAATCTGTACTTCTTCGTCAAGGAACATAGCAGACTAGAAGAACCTCAGCTTCTTCTGTCTACAGGGCCAGCACCAACCCTTATGTTCACATGACAAAAGAATCTGTACTTCTTTCGTCAAGGAACATAGCAGACTAGAAGAACCTCAGCTTCTTCTGTCTACAGGGCCAGCACCAACCCTTATGTTCACATGACCAAAGAATCTGTACTTCTTCGTCAAGGAACATAGCAGGCTAGACGAACCTCAGCTTCGTCTGTCTACAGGGCCAGCACCAACCCTTATGTTCACATGACCAAAGAATCTGTACTTCTTCGTCAAGGAACATAGCAGGCTAGAAGAACCTCAGCTTCTTCTGTCTACAGGGCCAGCACCAACCCTTATGTTCACATGACAAAAGAATCTGTACTTCTTTCGTCAAGGAACATAGCAGACTAGAAGAACCTCAGCTTCTTCTGTCTACAGGGCCAGCACCAACCCTTATGTTCACATGACAAAAAATCTGTACTTCTTTCGTCAAGGAACATAGCAGACTAGAAGAACCTCAGCTTCTTCTGTCTACAGGGCCAGCACCAACCCTTATGTTCACATGACAAAAGAATCTGTACTTCTTCGTCAAGGAACATAGCAGACTAGAAGAACCTCAGCTTCTTCTGTCTACAGGGCCAGCACCAACCCTTATGTTCACATGACAAAAGAATCTGTACTTCTTTCGTCAAGGAACATAGCAGGCTAGAAGAACCTCAGCTTCTTCTGTCTACAGGGCCAGCACCAACCCTTATGTTCACATGACAAAAGAATCTGTACTTCTTCGTCAAGGAACATAGCAGGCTAGAAGAACCTCAGCTTCTTCTGTCTACAGGGCCAGCACCAACCCTTATGTTCACATGACAAAAGAATCTGTACTTCTTCGTCAAGGAACATAGCAGACTAGAAGAACCTCAGCTTCTTCTGTCTACAGGGCCAGCACCAACCCTTATGTTCACATGACAAAAGAATCTGTACTTCTTCGTCAAGGAACATAGCAGACTAGAAGAACCTCAGCTTCTTCTGTCTACAGGGCCAGCACCAACCCTTATGTTCACATGACAAAAAATCTGTACTTCTTCGTCAAGGAACATAGCAGACTAGAAGAACCTCAGCTTCTTCTGTCTACAGGGCCAGCACCAACCCTTATGTTCAATGACCAAAGAATCTGTACTTCTTCGTCAAGGAACATAGCAGGCTAGACGAACCTCAGCTTCTTCTGTCTACAGGGCCAGCACCAACCCTTATGTTCACATGACAAAGAATCTGTACTTCTTCGTCAAGGAACATAGCAGGCTAGAAGAACCTCAGCTTCTTCTGTCTACAGGGCCAGCACCAACCCTTATGTTCACATGACAAAAGAATCTGTACTTCTTTCGTCAAGGAACATAGCAGACTAGACGAACCTCAGCTTCTTCTGTCTACAGGGCCAGCACCAACCTTATGTTCACATGACAAAGAATCTGTACTTCTTTCGTCAAGGAACATAGCAGACTAGAAGAACCTCAGCTTCTTCTGTCTACAGGGCCAGCACCAACCCTTATGTTCACATGACCAAAGAATCTGTACTTCTTCGTCAAGGAACATAGCAGGCTAGAAGAACCTCAGCTTCTTCTGTCTACAGGGCCAGCACCAACCCTTATGTTCACATGACAAAGAATCTGTACTTCTTCGTCAAGGAACATAGCAGGCTAGAAGAACCTCAGCTTCTTCTGTCTACAGGGCCAGCACCAACCCTTATGTTCACATGACAAAAGAATCTGTACTTCTTCGTCAAGGAACATAGCAGACTAGAAGAACCTCAGCTTCTTCTGTCTACAGGGCCAGCACCAACCCTTATGTTCACATGACCAAAGAATCTGTACTTCTTCGTCAAGGAACATAGCAGACTAGAAGAACCTCAGCTTCTTCTGTCTACAGGGCCAGCACCAACCCTTATGTTCACATGACAAAGAATCTGTACTTCTTTCGTCAAGGAACATAGCAGACTAGAAGAACCTCAGCTTCTTCTGTCTACAGGGCCAGCACCAACCCTTATGTTCACATGACCAAAGAATCTGTACTTCTTTCGTCAAGGAACATAGCAGGCTAGAAGAACCCCAGCTTCATGTTCACATGACCAAAGAATCTGTACTTCTTTCGTCAAGGAACATAGCAGGCTAGAAGAACCTCAGCTTCTTCTGTCTACAGGGCCAGCACCAACCCTTATGTTCACATGACAAAAGAATCTGTACTTCTTTCGTCAAGGAACATAGCAGACTAGAAGAACCTCAGCTTCTTCTGTCTACAAGGGCCAGCACCAACCCTTATGTTCACATGACAAAAGAATCTGTACTTCTTTCGTCAAGGAACATAGCAGACTAGAAGAACCTCAGCTTCTTCTCTCTACAGGGCCAGCACCAACCCTTATGTTCACATGACAAAAGAATCTGTACTTCTTTCGTCAAGGAACATAGCAGACTAGAAGAACCTCAGCTTCTTCTGTCTACAGGGCCAGCACCACCCTTATGTTCACATGACAAAAGAATCTGTACTTCTTTCAAGGAACATAGCAGACTAGAAGAACCTCAGCTTCTTCTGTCTACAGGGCCAGCACCAACCCTTATGTTCACATGACAAAAATCTGTACTTCTTTCGTCAAGGAACATAGCAGACTAGAAGAACCTCAGCTTCTTCTGTCTACAGGGCCAGCACCAACCCTTATGTTCACATGACAAAAGAATCTGTACTTCTTTTCAAGGAACATAGCAGACTAGAAGAACCTCAGCTTCTTCTGTCTACAGGCCAGCACCAACCCTTATGTTCACATGACAAAAGATCTGTACTTCTTCGTCAAGGAACATAGCAGACTAGAAGAACCTCAGCTTTTCTGTCTACAGGCCAGCACCAACCCTTATGTTCACATGACAAAAGAATCTGTACTTCTTTCGTCAAGGAACATAGCAGACTAGAAGAACCTCAGCTTCTTCTGTCTACAGGGCCAGCACCAACCCTTATGTTCACATGACAAAACAATCTGTACTTCTTTCGTCAAGGAACATAGCAGACTAGAGGGCCAGCACCAACCCTTATGTTCACATGACAAAAGAATCTGTACTTCTTTCGTCAAGGAACATAGCAGACTAGAAGAACCTCAGCTTCTTCTGTCTACAGGGCCAGCACCAACCCTTATGTTCACATCACAAAAGAATCTGTACTTCTTCGTCAAGGAACATAGCAGACTAGAAGAACCTCAGCTTCTTCTGTCTACAGGGCCAGCACCAACCCTTATGTTCACATGACAAAGAATCTGTACTTCTTTCGTCAAGGAACATAGCAGACTAGAAGAACCTCAGCTTTTTCTGTCTACAGGGCCAGCACCAACCCTTATGTTCACATGACAAAAGAATCTGTACTTCTTCGTCAAGGAACATAGCAAGCTAGAAGAACCTTAGCTTCTTCTTCTTTCGTCAAGGAACATAGCAGGCTAGAAAAACCTCAGCTTCTTCTGTCTACAGGGCCAGCACTAACCCTTATGTTCACATCACAAAAGAATCTGTACTTCTTCGTCAAGGAACATAGCAGACTAGAAGAACCTCAGCTTCTTCTGTCTACAGGGCCAGCACCAACCCTTATGTTCACATGACAAAAGAATCTGTACTTCTTTCGTCAAGGAACATAGCAGACTAGAAGAACCTCAGCTTCTTCTGTCTACAGGGCCAGCACCAACCCTTATGTTCACATGACAAAAGAATCTGTACTTCTTTCGTCAAGGAACATAGCAGACTAGAAGAACCTCAGCTTCTTCTGTCTACAGGGCCAGCACCAACCCTTATGTTCACATGACAAAAGAATCTGTACTTCTTTCGTCAAGGAACATAGCAGACTAGAAGAACCTCAGCTTCTTCTGTCTACAGGGCCAGCACCAACCCTTATGTTCACATGACCAAAGACTGTACTTCTTTCGTCAAGGAACATAGCAGACTAGAAAACCTCAGCTTCTTCTGTCTACAGGGCCAGCACCAACCCTTATGATCACATGACAAAGAATCTGTACTTCTTTCGTCAAGGAACATAGCAGACTAGAAGAACCTCAGCTTCTTCTGTCTACAGGGCCAGCACCAACCCTTATGTTCACATGACCAAAGAATCTGTACTTCTTTCGTCAAGGAACATAGCAGACTAGAAAACCTCAGCTTCTTCTGTCTACAGTCCAGCACCAACCCTTATGTTCACATGACCAAAGAATCTGTACTTCTTTCGTCAAGGAACATAGCAGACTAGAAGAACCTCAGCTTCTTCTGTCTACAAGGCCAGCACCAACCCTTATGTTCACATGACAAAAGAATCTGTACTTCTTTCGTCAAGGAACATAGCAGACTAGAAGAACCTCAGCTTCTTCTGTCTACAGGGTCAGCACCGACCCTTACGTTCACATGACCAAAGAATCTGTACTTCTTTCGTCAAGGAACATAGCAGACTAGAAGAACCTCGGCTTCTTCTGTCTACAGGGCCAGCACCAACCCTTATGTTCACATGACCAAAGAATCTGTACTTCTTTCGTCAAGGAACATAGCAGACTAGAAGAACCTCGCTTCTTCTGTCTACAGGGCCAGCACCAACCCTTATGTTCACACGACAAAAGAATCTGTACTTCTTTCGTCAAGGAACATAGCAGACTAGAAGAACCTCAGCTTCTTCTGTCTACAGGGCCAGCACCAACCCTTATGTTCACATGACAAAAGAATCTGTACTTCTTTCGTCAAGGAACATAGCAGGCTAGAAGAACCTTAGCTTCTTCTGTCTACAGGGCCAGCACCAACCCTTATGTTCACATGACAAAAGAATCTGTACTTCTTTCGTCCAAAGAACATAGCAGGCTAGAAGAACCTCAGCTTTTTCTGTCTACAGGGCCAGCACCAACCCTTATGTTCACATCACAAAAGAGTCTGTACTTCTTTCGTCAAGGAACATAGCAGGCAAGAAGAACCTCAGCTTCTTCCGTCTACAGGGCCAGCACCAACCCTTATGTTCACATCACAAAAGAGTCTGTACTTCTTTCGTCAAGGAACATAGCAGGCTAGAAGAACCTCAGCTTCTTCTGTCTACAGGGCCAGCACCAACCCTTATGTTCACATCACAAAAGAGTCTGTACTTCTTTCGTCAAGGAACATAGCAGACTAGAAGAACCTGAGCTTCTTCTGTCTACATGGCCAGCACCAACCCTTATGTTCACATGACAAAAGAATCTTTACTTCTTTCGTCAAGGAACATAGCAGTCTAGAAGAACCTCAGCTTCTTCTGTCTACAGGGCCAGAACCAACCCTTATGTTCACATGACAAAAGAATCTGCACTTCTTTCGTCAAGGAACATAGCAGACTAGAAGAACCTTAGCTTTATCTTCTTTCGTCAAGGAACATAGCAGGCTAGAAAAACCTCAGCTTCTTCTGTCTACAGGGCCAGCACTAACCCTTATGTTCACATCACAAAAGAGTCTGTACTTCTTTCTTCAAGGAACATAGCAAACTAGAAGAACCTCAGCTTCTACTGTCTACAGGGCCAGCACCAACCCTTATGTTCACATGACAAAAGAATCTGTACTTCTTTTGTCAAGGAACATAGCAGACTAGAAGAACCTCAGCTTATTCTGTCTACAGGGTCAGCACCAACCCTTATGTTCACATGACAAAAGAATCTGTACTTCTTTCGTCAAGGAACATAGCAGGCTAGAAGAACCTTAGCTTCTTCTGTCTACAGGGCCAGCACCAAACCCTTATGTTCACATGACAAAAGAATCTGTACTTCTTCGTCAAGGAACATAGCAGGCTAGAAGAACCTTAGCGTCTTCTCTCTACAGGGCCAGCACCAACCCTTTTGTTCACATCACAAAAGAGTCTGTACTTCTTTCCTCAAGGAACATAGCAGGCAAGAAGAACCTCAGCTTCTTCTGTCTACAGGGCCAGCACCAACCCTTATGTTCACATCACAAAAGAGTCTGTACTTCTTTCTTCAAGGAACATAGCAGACTAGAAGAACCTCAGCTTCTACTGTCTACAGGGCCAGCACCAACCCTTATGTTCACATGACAAAGGAATCTGTACTTCTTTCGTCAAGGAACATAGCAGACTAGAAGAACCTCAGCTTCTTCTGTCTACAGGGCCAGCACCAACCCTTATGTTCACATGACAAAAGAATCTGTACTTCTTTCGTCAAGGAACATAGCAGACTAGAAGAACCTCAGCTTCTTCTGTCTACAGGGCCAGCACCAACCCTTATGTTCAAATGACAAAAGAATCTGTACTTCTTTCGTCAAGGAACATAGTAGACTAGAAGACCCTCAGCTTCTTCTGTCTAGAGGGCCAGCACCAACCCTTATGTTCACATGACAAAAGAATCTGTACTTTTTTCGTCAAGGAACATAGCAGTCTAGAAGACCCTGAGCTTCTTCTGTCTACAGGTCCAGCACCAACCCTTATGTTCACATGACCAAAGAATCTGTACTTCTTTCGTCAAGGAACATAGCAGACTAGAAGAACCTCAGCTTCTTCTGTCTACAGGTCCAGCACCAACCCTTATGTTCACATGACCAAAGAATCTGTACTTCTTCGTCAAGGAACATAGCAGACTAGAAGAACCTCAGCTTCTTCTGTCTACAAGGCCAGCACCAACCCTTATGTTCGCATGACAAAAGAATCTGTACTTCTTTCGTCACGGAACATAGCAGACTAGAAGACCCTCAGCTTCTTCTGTCTACAGGTCCAGCACCAACCCTTATGTTCACATGACAAAAGAATCTGTACTTCTTTCGTCAAGGAACATAGCAGACTAGAAGAACCTTAGCTTCTTCTTCTTTCGTCAAGGAACATAGCAGGCTAGAAAAACCTCAGCTTCTTCTGTCTACAGGGCCAGCACCGACCCTTATGTTCACATGACCAAAGAATCTGTACTTCTTTCGTCAAGGAACATAGCAGACTAGAAGAACCTCAGCTTCTTCTGTCTACAGGTCCAGCACCAACCCTTATGTTCACATGACCAAAGAATCTGTACTTCTTCGTCAAGGAACATAGCAGACTAGAAGAACCTCAGCTTCTTCTGTCTACAAGGCCAGCACCAACCTTTATGTTCACATGACAAAAGAATCTGTACTTCTTTCGTCAAGGAACATAGCAGACTAGAAGACTCTCAGCTTCTTCTGTCTACAGGGCCAGCACCAACCCTTATGTTCACATGACAAAAGAATCTGTACTTCTTTCGTCAAGGAACATAGCAGACTAAAAGTACCTCAGCTTCTTCTGTCTACAGGGCCAGCACCGACCCTTATGTTCACATGACAAAAGAATCTGTACTTCTTTCGTCAAGGAACATAGCAGGCTAGAAGAACCTCAGCTTCTTCTGTCTACAGGGCCAGCACCAACCCTTATGTTCACATCACAAAAGAGTCTGTACTTCTTTCGTCAAGGAACATAACAGGCTAGAAGAACCTTAGCTTCTTCTGTCTACAGGGCCAGCACCAACCCTTATGTTCACATGACCAAAGAATCTGTACTTCTTTCGTCAAGGAACATAGCAGACTAGAAGAACCTCAGCTTCTTCTGTCTACAGGGCCAGCACCAACCCTTATGTTCACATGACCAAAGAATCTGTACTTCTACGTCAAGGAACATAGCAGACTAGAAAAACCTCAGCTTCTTCTGTCTACATGTCCAGCACCAACCCTTATGTTCACATGACCAAAGAATCTGTACTTCTTCGTCAAGGAACATACCAGACTAGAAGAACCTCAGCTTCTTCTGTCTACAGGGCCAGCACCAACCCTTATGTTCACATGACAAAAGAATCTGTACTTCTTTCGTCAAGGAACATAGCAGACTAGAAGAACCTCAGCTTCCTCTGTCTACAGGGTCAGCACCGACCCTTACGTTCACATGACCAAAGAATCTGTACTTCTTTCGTCACGGAACATAGCAGACTAGAAGAACCTCGGCTTCTTCTGTCTACAGGGCCAGCACCAACCCTTATGTTCACATGACAAAAGAATCTGTACTTTTTTCGTCACGGAACATAGCAGACTAGAAGAACCTCAGCTTCCTCTGTCTACAGGGCCAGCACAACACTTATGTTCACATCACAAAAGAGTCTGTACTTCTTTCGTCAAGGAACATAGCAGGCTAGACGAACCTCAGCTTCTTCTGTCTACAGGGCCAGCACCAACCCTTATGTTCACATGACAAAAGAATCTGTACTTCTTCGTCAAGGAACATAGCAGGCTAGAAGAACCTTAGCGTCCTCTCTCTACAGGGCCAGCACCAACCCTTATGTTCACATGACAAAAGAATCTGTACTTCTTTCGTCAAGGAACATAGCAGGCTAGAAGAACCTCAGCTTCTTCTGTCTACAGGGCCAGCACCAACCCTTATGTTCGCATCACAAAAGAGTCTGTACTTCTTTCCTCAAGGAACATAGCAGGCAAGAAGAATCTCAGCTTCTTCTGTCTACAGGGCTAGCACCAACCCTTATGTTCACATCACAAAAGAGTCTGTACTTCTTTCGTCAAGGAACATAGCAGGCTAGAAGAACCTCAGCTTCTTCTGTCTACAGGGCCAGCACCAACCCTTATGTTCACATCACAAAAGAGTCTGTACTTCTTTCCTCAAGGAACATAGCAGAATAGAAGAACCTGAGCTTCTTCTGTCTACATGGCCAGCACCAACCCTTTTGTTCACATGACAAAAGAATCTGTACTTCTTTCGTCAAGGAACATAGCAGACTAGAAGAACCTCAGCTTCTTCTGTCTACAGGGCCAGCACCAACCCTTATGTTCACATGACAAAAGAGTCTGTACTTCTTTCGTCAAGGAACATAGCAGGCTAGAAGAACCTCAGCTTCTTCTGTCTATAGGGCCAGCACCAACCATTATGTTCACATGACAAAAGAATCTGTACTTCTTCGTCAAGGAACATAGCAGACTAGAAGAACCTCAGCTTCTTCTGTCTACAAGGCCAGCACCAACCCTTATGTTCAAATGACAAAAGAATCTGTACTTCTTTCGTCAAGGAACATAGCAGACTAGAAGAACCTCAGCTTCCTCTGTCTACAGGGCCAGCACCAACCCTTTTGTTCACATGACAAGAGAATCTGTACTTCTTTCGTCAAGGAACATAGCAGACTAGAAGAACCTCGGCTTCTTCTCTCTACAGGGCCAGCACCAACCTTTATGTTCACATGACAAAAGAATCTGTACTTCTTCGTCAAGGAACATAGCAGGCTAGAAGAACCTTAGCTTCTTCTCTCTACAGGGCCAGCACCAACCCTTATGTTCACATGACAAAAGAATCTGTACTTCTTTCGTCAAGGAACATAGCAGACTAGAAGAACCTCAGCTTCTTCTGTCTACAGGGCCAGCACCAACCCTTATGTTCACATGACAAAAGAATCTGTACTTCTTCGTCAAGGAACATAGTATGCTAGAAGAACATTAGCTTTTTCTCTATACAGGGCCAGCACCAACCATTATGTTCACATGACAAAAGAATCTGTACTTCTTTCGTCAAGGAACATAGCAAACTAGAAGAACCTTAGCTTCTTCTTCTTTCGTCAAGGAACATAGCAGGCTAGAAAAACCTCAGCTTCTTCTGTCTACAGGGCCAGCACTAACCCTTATGTTCACATCACAAAAGAGTCTGTACTTCTTTCTTCAAGGAACATAGCAGACTAGAAGAACCTCAGCTTCTTCTGTCTACAGGGTCAGCACCAACCCTTATGTTCACATGACGAAAGAATCTGTACTTCTTTCGTCAAGGAACATAGCAGGCTAGAAGAACCTTAGCTTCTTCTGTCTACAGGGTCAGCACCAACCCTTATGTTCATATGACAAAAGAATCTGTACTTCTTTCGTCAAGGATCATAGCAGACTAGAAGAACCTCAGCTTCTTCTGTCTACAGGGCCAGCACCAACCCTTATGTTCACATCACAAAAGAGTCTGTTCTTCTTTCGACAAGGAACATAACAGGCTAGAAGAACCTTAGCTTCTCCTGTCTACAGGGCCAGCACCAACCCTTATGTTCACATGACCAAAGAATCTGTACTTCTTTCGTCAAGGAACATAGTAGACTAGAAGACCCTCAGCTTCTTCTGTCTAGAGGGCCAGCACCAACCCTTATGTTCACATGACAAAAGAATCTGTACTTCTTTCGTCAAGGAACATAGCAGGCTAGAAGAACCTTAGCTTCTTCTGTCTACAGGGTCAGCACCAACCCTTATGTTCACATGACAAAAGAATCTGTACTTCTTCGTCAAGGAACATAGCAGGCTAGAAGAACCTTAGCGTCTTCTCTCTACAGGGCCAGCACCAACGTTTATGTTCACATCACAAAAGAGTCTGTACTTCTTTCCTCAAGGAACATAGCAGGCAAGAAGAATCTCAGCTTCTTCTGTCTACAGGGCCAGCACCAACCCTTATGTTCACATCACAAAAGAGTCTGTACTTCTTTCGTCAAGGAGCATAGCAGGCTAGAAGAACCTCAGCTTCTTCTGTCTACAGGGCCAGCACCAACCCTTATGTTCACATCACAAAAGAGTCTGTACTTCTTTCGTCAAGGAACATAGCAGACTAGAAGAACCTGAGCTTCTTCTGTCTACATGGCCAGCACCAACCCTTTTGTTCACATGACAAAAGAATCTGTACTTCTTTCGTCAAGGAACATAGCAGTCTAGAAGACCCTCAGCTTCTTCTGTCTACAGGGCCAGAACCAACCCTTATGTTCACATGACAAAAGAATCTGTACTTCTTTGGTCAAGGAACATAGCAGACTAGAAGAACCTTAGCTTCTTCTTCTTTCGTCAAGGAACATAGCAGGCTAGAAAAACCTCAGCTTCTTCTGTCTACAGGGCCAGCACTAACCCTTATGTTCACATCACAAAAGAGTCTGTACTTCTTTCTTCAAGGAACATAGCAGACTAGAAGAACCTCAGCTTCTTCTGTCTACAGGGTCAGCACCAACCCTTATGTTCACATGACCAAAGAATCTTTACTTCTTTCGTCAAGGAACATAGCAGGCTAGAAGAACCTTAGCTTCTTCTGTCTACAGGGTCAGCACCAACCCTTATGTTCACATGACAAAAGAATCTGTACTTCTTCGTCAAGGAACATAGCAGGCTAGAAGAACCTTAGC
The DNA here is from genome assembly GCF_036898095.1 of Palaemon carinicauda. Taxonomy (NCBI): domain Eukaryota; kingdom Metazoa; phylum Arthropoda; class Malacostraca; order Decapoda; family Palaemonidae; genus Palaemon; species Palaemon carinicauda. The sequence goes on from NC_090730.1 coordinate 23,524,067, forward strand.
GTCTTCTCTCTACAGGGCCAGCACCAACCCTTATGTTCACATGACAAAAGAATCTGTACTTCTTTCCTCAAGGAACATAGCAGGCAAGAAGAACCTCAGCTTCTTCTGTCTACAGGGCCAGAACCAACCCTTATGTTCACATCACAAAAGAGTCTGAACTTCTTTCCTCAAGGAACATAGCAGACTAGAAGAACCTCAGCTTCTACTGTCTACAGGGCCAGCACCAACCCTTTTGTTCACATGACAAAAGAATCTGTACTTCTTTCGTCAAGGAACATAGCAGACTAGAAGAACCTCAGCTTCTTCTGTCTACAGGGCCAGCACCAACCCTTATGTTCACATGACAAAAGAATCTGTACTTCTTTCGTCAAGGAACATAGCAGACTAGAAGAACCTCAGCTTCTTCTGTCTACAGGGCCAGCACCAACCCTTATGTTCAAATGACAAAAGAATCTGTACTTCTTCGTCAAGGAACATAGCAGACTAGAAGACCCTCAGCTTCTTCTGTCTAGAGGGCCAGCACCAACCCTTATGTTCACATGACAAAAGAATCTGTACTTCTTTCGTCAAGGAACATAGCAGTCTAGAAGACCCTCAGCTTCTTCTGTCTACAGGTCCAGCACCAACCCTTATGTTCACATGACCAAAGAATCTGTACTTCTTTCGTCAAGGAACATAGCAGACTAGAAGAACCTCAGCTTCTTCTGTCTACAGGTCCAGCACCAACCCTTATGTTCACATGACCAAAGAATCTGTACTTCTTCGTCAAGGAACATAGCAGACTAGAAGAACCTCAGCTTCTTCTGTCTACAAGGCCAGCACCAACCCTTATGTTCACATGACAAAAGAATCTGTACTTCTTTCGTCAAGGAACATAGCAGACTAGAAGAACCTTAGCTTCTTCTTCTTTCGTCAAGGAACATAGCAGGCTAGAAAAACCTCAGCTTTTTCTGTCTACAGGGCCAGCACTAACCCTTATGTTCACATCACAAAAGAGTCTGTACTTCTTTCTTCAAGGAACATAGCAGACTAGAAGAACCTCAGCTTCTACTGTCTACAGGGCCAGCACCAACCCATATGTTCAAATGACAAAAGAATCTGTACTTCTTTCGTCAAGGAACATAGCAAACTAGAAGACCCTCAGCTTCTTCTGTCTAGAGGGCCAGCACCAACCCTTATGTTCACATGACAAAAGAATCTGTACTTCTTTTGTCAAGGAACATAGCAGACTAGAAGAACCTTAGCTTCTTCTTCTTTCCTCAAGGAACATAGCAGGCTAGAAAAACCTCAGCTTCTTCTGTCTACAGGGTCAGCACTAACCCTTATGTTCACATCACAAAAGAGTCTGTACTTCTTTCTTCAAGGAACATAGCAAACTAGAAGAACCTCAGCTTCTACTGTCTACAGGGCCAGCACCGACCCTTATGTTCACATGACAAAAGAATCTGTACTTCTTTCGTCAAGGAACATAGCAGACTAAAAGTACCTCAGCTTCTTCTGTCTACAGGGCCAGCACCGACCCTTATGTTCACATGACCAAAGAATCTGTACTTCTTTCGTCAAGGAACATAGCAGACTAGAAGAACCTCAGCCTCCTCTGTCTACAGGTCCAGCACCAACCCTTATGTTCACATGACCAAAGAATCTGTACTTCTTCGTCAAGGAACATAGCAGACTAGAAGAACCTCAGCTTCTTCTGTCTGCAAGGCCAGCACCAACCTTTATGTTCACATGACAAAAGAATCTGTACTTCTTTCGTCAAGGAACATAGCAGACTAGAAGACCCTCAGCTTCTTCTGTCTACAGGGCCAGCACCAACCCTTATGTTCACATGACAAAAGAATCTGTACTTCTTTCGTCAAGGAACATAGCAGACTAAAAGTACCTCAGCTTCTTCTGTCTACAGGGCTAGCACCGACCCTTCTGTTCACATGACAAAAGAATCTGTACTTCTTTCGTCAAGGAACATAGCAGGCTAGAAGAACCTCAGCTTCTTCTCTCTACAGGGCCAGCACCAACCCTTATGTTCACATCACAAAAGAGTCTGTACTTCTTTCGTCAAGGAACATAGCAGGCTAGAAGAACCTCAGCTTCTTCTGTCTATAGGGCCAGCACCAACCATTATGTTCACATGACAAAAGAATCTGTACTTCTTCGTCAAGGAACATAGCAGACTAGAAGAACCTCAGCTTCTTCTGTCTACAAGGCCAGCACCAACCCTTATGTTCAAATGACAAAAGAATCTGTACTTCTTTCGTCAAGGAACATAGCAGACTAGAAGAACCTCAGCCTCCTCTGTCTACAGGTCCAGCACCAACCCTTATGTTCACATGACCAAAGAATCTGTACTTCTTCGTCAAGGAACATAGCAGACTAGAAGAACCTCAGCTTCTTCTGTCTGCAAGGCCAGCACCAACCTTTATGTTCACATGACAAAAGAATCTGTACTTCTTTCGTCAAGGAACATAGCAGACTAGAAGACCCTCAGCTTCTTCTGTCTACAGGGCCAGCACCAACCCTTATGTTCACATGACAAAAGAATCTGTACTTCTTTCGTCAAGGAACATAGCAGACTAAAAGTACCTCAGCTTCTTCTGTCTACAGGGCCAGCACCGACCCTTCTGTTCACATGACAAAAGAATCTGTACTTCTTTCGTCAAGGAACCTAGCAGGCTAGAAGAACCTCAGCTTCTTCTCTCTACAGGGCCAGCACCAACCCTTATGTTCACATCACAAAAGAGTCTGTACTTCTTTCGTCAAGGAACATAGCAGGCTAGAAGAACCTCAGCTTCTTCTGTCTATAGGGCCAGCACCAACCATTATGTTCACATGAGAAAAGAATCTGTACTTCTTCGTCAAGGAACATAGCAGACTAGAAGAACCTCAGCTTCTTCTGTCTACAATGCCAGCACCAACCCTTATGTTCAAATGACAAAAGAATCTGTACTTCTTTCGTCAAGGAACATAGCAGACTAGAAGAACCTCAGCTTCCTCTGTCTACAGGGCCAGCACCAACCCTTTTGTTCACATGACAAGAGAATCTGTACTTCTTTCGTCAAGGAACATAGCAGACTAGAAGAACCTCGGCTTCTTCTCTCTACAGGGCCAGCACCAACACTTATGTTCACATGACAAAAGAATATGTACTTCTTCGTCAAGGAACATAGCAGGCTAGAAGAACCTTAGCTTCTTCTCTTTACAGGGCCAGCACCAACCCTCATGTTCACATGACAAAAGAATCTGTACTTCTTTCGTCAAGGAACATAGCAGACTAGAAGAACCTCAGCTTCTTCTGTCTACAGGGCCAGCACCAACCCTTATGTTCACATGACAAAAGAATCTGTACTTCTTCGTCAAGGAACATAGTATGCTAGAAGAACCTTAGCTTTTTCTCTATACAGGGCCAGCACCAACCATTATGTTCACATGACAAAAGAATCTGTACTTCTTTCGTCAAGTAACATAGCAGGCTAGAAGAACCTCAGCTTCTTCTGTCTACAGGGCCAGCACCAACCCTTATGTTCACATCACAAAAGAGTCTGGACTTTTTTCGTCAAGGAACATAGCAGGCTAGAAGAACCTCAGCTTCTTCTGTCTACAGGGCCAGCACCAACCCTTATGTTCACATCACAAAAGAGTCTGTATTTCTTTCCTCAAGGAACATAGCAGGCAAGAAGAACCTCAGCTTCTTCTGTCTACAGGGCCAGCACCAACCCTTATGTTCCCATCACAAAAGAGTCTGTACTTCTTTCGTCAAGGAACATAGCAGGCTAAAAGAACCTCAGCTTCTTCTGTCTACAGGGCCAGCACCAACCCTTATGTTCACATCACAAAAGAGTCTGTACTTCTTTCGTCAAGGAATATAGCAGACTAGAAGAACCTCAGCTTCTTCTGTCTACAGGGCCAGCACCAACCCTTATGTTCACATGACAAAAGAATCTGGAATTCATTCGTCAAGGAACATAGCAGGCTAGAAGAACCTCAGCTTCTTCTGTCTACAGGGCCAGCACTCTTATGTTCATATGACAAAAGAATCTGTACTTCTTCGTCAAGGAACATAGCAGGCTACAAGAACCTCAGCTTCTTCTGTCTACAGGGCCAGTACCAACCCTTATGTTCAAATGACAAAAGAATCTGTACTTCTTCGTCAAGGAATATAGTATGCTAGAAGAACCTCAGCTTCTTCTATATACAAGGTCAGTACCTACCCCTATGTTCACATGAGAAAGAATCTGTAATTCTTCGTCAAGGAACATAGCAGACTAGAAGAACCTCGGTTTCTTCTGTCTACCGGGCCAGCACCAACCCTTATGTTCATATGACAAAAGAATCTGTACTTCGTCAAGGAACATAGCAGGCTAGAAGAACCTCAGCTTCTTCTGTCTACAGGGCCAGCACCAACCCTTATGTTCACATGACAAAAGAATCTGTACTTCTTCGTCAAGGAACATAGCAGACTAGAAGAACCTCAGCTTCTTCTGTCTACAAGGCCAGCACCAACCCTTATGTTCACATGACAAAAGAATCTGTACTTCTTTCGTCAAAGAACATAGCAGAATAGAAGAACCTCAGCTTCTTCTGTCTACAGGGCCAGCACCAACCCTTATGTTCACATGACAAAAGAATTTGTACTTCTTTCGTCAAGGAACATAGCAGACTAGAAGAACATCAGCTTCTTCTGTCTACAAGGCCAGCACCAACCCTTATGTTCACATGACAAAAGAATCTGTACTTCTTTCGTCAAGGAACATAGCAGACTAGAAGAACCTTAGCTTCTTCTGTCTACAGGGCCAGCACCAACCCTTATGTTCACATGACAAAAGAATCTGTACTTTTTTCGTCAAGGAACATAGCAGACTAGAAGAACCTCAGCTTCTTCTGTCTACAGGGCCTGCACCAACCCTTATGTTCACATGACAAAAGAATCTGTACTTCTTTCGTCAAGGAACATAGCAGACTAGAAGAACCTCAGCTTCTTCTGTCTACAGGGACAGCACCAACCCTTATGTTCACATGACAAAAGAATCTGTACTTCTTTCGTCAAGGAACATAGCAGACTAGAAGAACCTCAGCTTCTTCTGTCTACAGGGCCAGCTCCAACCCTTATGTTCACATGACAAAAGAATCTGCACTTCTTTCGTCAAGGAACATAGCAGACTAGAAGAACCTCAGCTTCTTCTGTCTACAGGGCCAGCACCAACCCTTATGTTCACATGACAAAAGAATCTGTACTTCTTTCGTCAAGGAACATAGCAGGCTAGAAGAACCTCAGCTTCTTCTGTTTACAGGGCCAGCACCAACCCTTATGTTCATATGACAAAAGAATCTGTACTTCTTCCTCAAGGAACATAGCAGGCTACAAGAACCTCGGCTTCTTCTGTGTACAGGGTCAGCACCAACCCTTATGTTCAAATCACAAAAGAGTCTGTACTTCTTTCGTCAAGGAACATAGCAGGCTAGAAGAAGCTTGGCTTCTTCTGTCTACAGGGCCAGCACCAACCCTTATGTTCACATGACAAAAGAATCTTTACTCCTTCGTCAAGGAACATAGCAGGCTAGAAGAACCTTAGATTCTTCTCTCTACAGGGCCAGCACCAACCCTTATGTTCACATGACAAAAGAATCTGTACTTCTTTCGTCAAGTAACATAGCAGGCTAGAAGAACCTCAGCTTCTTCTGTCTACAGGGCCAGCACCAACCCTTATGTTCACATCACAAAAGAGTCTGTACTTCTTTCGTCAAGGAACATAGCAGGCTAGAAGAACCTTAGCTTCTTCAGTCTACAGGGCCAGCACGAACCCTTATGTTCACATGACAAAAGAATCTGTACTTCTTTGTCAAGGAACATAGCAGGCTAGAAGAACCTTAGCTTCTTCTCTCTACAGGGCCAGCACCAACCCTTATGTTCACATGACAAAAGAATCTGTACTTCTTTCGTCAAGGAACATAGCAGGCTAGAAGAACCTCAGCTTCTTCTGTCTACAGGGCCAGCACCAACCCTTATGTTCACATGACAAAAGAATCTGTACTTCTTTCGTCAAGGAACATAGCAGGCTAGAAGAACCTCAGCTTCTTCTGTCTACAGGGCCAGCACCAACCCTTATGTTCACATGAAAAAAGAATCTGTACTTCTTTCGTCAAGGAACATAGCAGGCTAGATGAACCTCAGCTTCTTCTGTCTACAGGGCCAGCACCAACCCTTATGTTCATATCACAAAAGAGTCTGTACTTTTTTCGTCAAGGAACATAGCAGACTAGAAGAACCTCAGCTTCTTCTGTCTACAGGGCCAGCACCAACCCTTATGTTCACATGACAAAAGAAGGCCAGCACCAACCCTTATGTTCACATGACAAAAGAATCTGTACTTCTTTCGTCAAGGAACATAGCAGACTAGTCGAACCTCAGCTTCTTCTCTCTACAGGGCCAGCACAAACCCTTATGTTCACATGACAAAAGAATCTGTACTTCTTTCGTCAAGGAATATAGCAGACTAAAAGATCCTCGGCTTCTTCGGTCTATAGGGCCAGCACCAACCCCTATGTTCACATGACAAAAGAATCTGACTTCTTTCGTCAAGGAACATAGCAGACTAGAAGAACCTTAGCTTCTTCCGTCTACAGGGCCAGCACCAACCCCTATGTTCACATGACAAAAGAATCTGTACTTCTTTCGTCAAGGAACATAGCAGAATAGAAGAACCTCAGCTTCTTCGGTCTACAGGGCCAGCTCCAACCCTTATGTTCACATGACAAAAGAATCTGTACTTCTTTCGTTAAGGAACATAGCAGACTAGAAGAACCTCAGCTTTTTCTGTCTACAGGGCCAGTACCAACCCTTATGTTCACATGACAAAAGAATCTGTACTTCTTTCGTTAAGGAACATAGCAGACTAGAAGAACCTCAGCTTCTTCTGTCTACAGGGCCAGCACCAACCCTTATGTTCACATGACAAAAGAAGGCCAGCACCAACCCTTATGTTCACATGACAAAAGAATCTGTACATCTTTCGTCAAGGAACATAGCAGACTAGAAGAACCTCAGCTTCTTCTGTCTACAGGGCCAGCACCAACCCTTATGTTCACATGACAAAAGAATCTGCACTTCTTTCGTCAAGGAAGATAGCAGACTAGAAGAACCTTGGCTTCTTCTGTCTACAGGGCCAGCACCAAACCTTATGTTCACATGACAAAAGAATCTGTACTTCTTTCGTCAAGGAACATAGCAGGCTAGAAGAACCTCAGCTTCTTCTGTTTACAGGGCCAGCACCAACCCTTATGTTCATATGACAAAAGAATCTGTACTTCTTCCTCAAGGAACATAGCAGGCTACAAGAACCTCAGCTTCTTCTGTCTACAGGGTCAGCACCAACCCTTATGTTCACATCACAAAAGAGTCTGTACTTCTTTCGTCAAGGAACATAGCAGGCTAGAAGAACATTAGCTTCTTCTGTCTACAGGGCCAGCACCAACCCTTATGTTCACATGACAAAAGAATCTGTACTTCTTCGTCAAGGAACATAGCAGGCTAGAAGAACCTTAGCTTCTTTTCTCTACAGGGCCAGCACCAACCCTTATGTTCACATGACAAAAGAATCTGTACTTCTTTCGTCAAGGAACATAGCAGACTAGAAGAACCTTGGCTTCTTCTGTCTACAGGGCCAGCACCAACCCTTATGTTCACATGACAAAAGAATCTGTACTTCTTTCGTCAAGGAACATAGCAGGCTAGAAGAACCTCAGCTTCTTCTGTTTACAGGGCCAGCACCAATCCTCATGTTCATATGACAAAAGAATCTGTACTTCTTCCTCAAGGAACATAGCAGGCTACAAGAACCTTGGCTTCTTCTGTTTAAAGGGCCAGCACCAACCCTTATGTTCATATGACAAAAGAATCTGTACTTCTTCCTCAAGGAACATAGCAGGCTACAAGAACCTCAGCTTCTTCTGTGTACAGGGCCAGCACCAACCCTTATGTTCACATCACAAAAGAGTCTGTACTTCTTTCGTCAATGAACATAGCAGGCTAGAAGAACCTCAGCTTCTTCTGTCTACAGGGCCAGCACCAACCCTTATGTTCACATCACAAAAGAGTCTGTACTTCTTTCGTCAAGGAACATAGCAGACTAAAAGAACCTCAGCTTCTTCTGTCTACATGGCCAGCACCAACCCTTATGTTCACATGACAAAAGAATCTGGACTTCTTTCGTCAAGGAACATAGCAGGCTAGAAGAACCTCAGCTTCTTCCGTCTACAGGGCCAGCACTCTTATGTTCATATGACAAAAGAATCTGTACTTTTTCGTCAAGGAACATAGTAGGCTACAAGAACCTCAGCTTCTTCTGTCTGCAGGGCCAGTACCAACCCTTATGTTCACATGACAAAAAAATCTGTACTTCTTCGTCAAGGAATATAGTATGCTAGAAGAACCTCAGCTTCTTCTATATACAAGGTCAGTAACAACCCCTATGTTCACATGAGAAAGAATCTGTAATTCTTCGTCAAGGAACATTGCAGACTAGAAGAACCTTGGCATCTTCTGTCTACAGGGCCAGCACCAACCCTTATGTTCACATGACAAAAGAATCTGTACTTTGTCAAGGAACATAGCAGGCTAGAAGAACCTCAGCTTCTTCTGTCTACAGGGCCAGCACCAACCCTTATGTTCACATGACAAAAGAATCTGTACTTCTTCGTCAAGGAACATAGCAGACTAGAAGAACCTCAGCTTCTTCTGTCTATAAGGCCAGCACCAACCCTTATGTTCACAATACAAAAGAATCTGTACTTCTTTCGTCAAGGAACATAGCTGACTAGAAGAACCTCAGCTTCTTCTGTCTACAGGGCCAGCACCAACCCTTATGTTCACATGACAAAAGAATCTGTACTTCTTTCGTCAAGGAACATAGCAGACTAGAAGAACCTCAGCTTCTTCTGTCTACAGGGCCAGCACCAACCCTTATGTTCACATGAGAAAAGAATTTGTAATTCTTTCGTCAAGGAACATAGCAGACTAGAAGAATCTCAGCTTCTTCAGTCTACAAGGCAAGCACCAACCCTTATGTTCACATGACAAATGAATCTGTACTTCTTTCGTCAAGGAACATAGCAGACTAGAAGAACCTCAGCTTCTTCTGTCTACAGGGACAGCACCAACCCTTATGTTCACATGACAAAAGAATCTGTACTTCTTTCGTCAAGGAACATAGCAGATTAGAAGAACCTCAGCTTCTTCTGTCTACAGGGCCAGCACCAACCCTTATGTTCACATGACAAAAGAATCTGTACTTTTTTTGTCAAGGAACATAGCAGACTAGAAGAACCTTGGCTTCTTCTGTCTAAAGGGCCAGCACCAACCCTTATGTTCACATGACAAAAGAATCTGTACTTCTTTCGTCAAGGAACATAGCAGGCTTGAAGAACCTCAGCTTCTTCTGTTTACAGGGCCAGTACCAACCCTTATGTTCATATGACAAAAGAATCTGTACTTCTTCCTCAAGGAACATAGCAGGCTACAAGAACCTCAGCTTCTTCTGTGTACAGGGTCAGCACCAGCCCTTATGTTCACATCACAAAAGAGTCTGTACTTCTTTCGTCAAGGAACATAGCAATCTAGAAGAACCTTAGCCTCTTCTGTCTACAGGGCCAGCACCAACCCTTATGTTCACATGACAAAAGAATCTGTACTTCTTCGTCAAGGAACATAGCAGGCTAGAAGAACCTTAGCTTCTTCTCTCTACAGGGCCAGCACCAACCATTATGTTCACATGACAAAAGAATCTGTACTTCTTTCGTCAAGTAACATAGCAGGCTAGAAGAACCTCAGCTTCTTCTGTCTACAGGGCCAGCACCAACCCTTATGTTCACATCACAAAAGAGTCTGGACTTCTTTCGTCAAGGAACATAGCAGGCTAGAAGAACTTCAGCTTCTTCTGTCTACAGGGCCAGCACCAACCCTTATGTTCACATCACAAAAGAGTCTGTACTTCTTTCGTCAAGGAACATAGCAGACTAGAAGAACCTTAGCTTCTTCTGTCTACAGGGCCAGCACCAACCCTTATGTTCACATGACAAAAGAATCTGTACTTCTTCGTCAAGGAACATAGCAGGCTAGAAGAACCTTAGCTTCTTCTCTCCACAGGGCCCGCACCAACCCTTATGTTTACATGACAAAAGAATCTGTACTTCTTTTTTCAAGGAACATAGCAGGCTAGAAGAACCTCAGCTTCTTCTGTCTACAGGGCCAGTACCAACCCTTATGTTCACATCACAAAAGAGTCTGTACTTCTTTCGTCAAGGAACATAGCAGGCTAGAAGAACCTCAGCTTCTTCTGTCTACAGGGCCAGCACCAACCCTTATGTTCACTTGACAAAAGAATCTGTACTTCTTTCGTCAAGGAACATAGCAGGCTAGAAGAACCTCAGCTTCTTCTGTCTACAGGGCCAGCACCAACCCTTATGTTCATATCACAAAAGAGTCTGTACTTCTTTCGTCAAGGAACATAGCAGACTAGAAGAACCTCAGCTTCTTCTGTCTACAGGGCCAGCACCAACCCTTATGTTCACATGACAAAAGAAGGCCAGCACCAACCCTTATGTTCACATGACAAAAGAATCTGTACTTCTTTCGTCAAAGAACATAGCAGACTAGTCAAACCTCAGCTTCTTCTCTCTACAGGGCCAGCACAAACCCTTATGTTCACATGACAAAAGAATCTGTACTTCTTTCGTCAAGGAACATAGCAGACTAAAAGATCCTCGGCTTCTTCTGTCTATAGGGCCAGCACCAACCCTTATGTTCACATGACAAAAGAATCTGTACTTCTTTCGTCAAGGAACATAGCAGACTAGAAGAACCTCAGCTTCTTCTATCTACAGGGCCAGCACCAACCCCTATGTTCACATGACAAAAGAATCTGTACTTCTTTCGTCAAGGAACATAGCAGACTAGAAGAACCTCAGCTCCTTCTGTCTACAGGGCCAGCTCCAACCCTTATGTTCACATGACAAAAGAATCTGTACTTCTTTCGTTAAGGAACATAGCAGACTAGAAGAACCTCAGCTTCTTCTGTCTACAGGGCCAGTACCAACCCTTATGTTCACATGACAAAAGAATCTGTACTTCTTTCGTCAAGGAACATAGCAGACTAGAAGAACCTCAGCTTCTTCTGTCTACAGGGCCAGCACCAACCCTTATGTTCACATGACAAAAGAATCTGTACTTCTTTCGTCAAGGAACATAGCAGACTAGAATAACCTCAGCTTCTTCTGTCTACAGGGCCAGCACCAACCCTTATGTTCACATCACAAAAGAGTCTGGACTTCTTTCGTCAAGGAACATATCAGGCTAGAAGAACCTCAGCTTCTTCTGTCTACAGGGACAGCACCAACCCTTATGTTCACATCACAAAAGAGTCTGTACTTCTTTCGTCAAGGAACATAGCAGGCTAGAAGAACATTAGCTTCTTCTGTCTAGAGGGCCAGCACCAACCCTTATGTTCACATGACAAAAAAGAATCTGTACTTCTTTGTCAAGGAACATAGCAGGCTAGAAGAACCTTAGCTTCTTCTCTCTACAGGGCCCGCACCAACCCTTATGTTCACATGACAAAAGAATCTGTACTTCTTTCGTCAAGGAACATCGCAGGCTAGAAGAACCTCAGCTTCTTCTGTCTACAGGGCCAGCACCAACCCTTATGTTCACATTACAAAAGAGTCTGTACTTCTTTCGTCAAGGAACATAGCAGGCTAGAAGAACCTCAGCTTCTTCTGTCTACAGGGCCAGCACAAACCCTTATGTTCCCATCACAAAAGAGTCTGTACTTCTTTCGTCAAGGAACATAGCAGGCTAGAAGAACCTCAGTTTCTTCTGTCTACAGGGCCAGCACCAACCCTTATGTTCACATCACAAAAGAGTCTGTACTTCTTTCGTCAAGGAACATAGCAGACTAGAAGAACCTCAGCTTCTTCTGTCTACAGGGCCAGCACCAACCCTTATGTTCACATGACAAAAGAAGGCCAGCACCAACCCTTATGTTCACATGACAAAAGAATCTGTACTTCTTTCGTCAAGGAACATAGCAGACTAGAAGAACCTCAGCTTCTTCTCTCTACAGGGCCAGCACCAACCCTTATGTTCACATGACAAAAGAATCTGTACGTCTTTCGTCAAGGAACATAGCAGACTAGAAGATCCTCAGCTTCTTCTGTCTATAGGGCCAGCACTAACCTTTATGTTCACATGACAAAAGAATCTGTACTTCTTTCGTCAAGGAACATAGCAGACTAGAAGAACCTCAGCTTTTTCTGTCTACAGGGCCAGCACCAACCCTTATGTTCACATGACAAAAGAATCTGTACTTCTTTCGTCAAGGAACATAGCACGCTAGAAGAACCTCAGCCTCTTCAGTCTACAGGGCCAGCACTCTCATGTTCATATGACAAAAGAATCTGTACTTCTTCGTCAAGGAACATAGCAGGCTACAAGAACCTCAGCTTCTTCTGTCTACAGGGCCAGTACCAACCCTTATGTTCACATGACAAAAGAATCTGTACTTCTTTCGTCAAGGAAGATAGCAGACTAGAAGAACCTCGGCTTCTTCTGTCTACAGGGCCAGCACCAACCCTTATGTTCACATGACAAAAGAATCTGTACTTCTTTCGTCAAGGAACATAGCAGACTAGAAGAACCTCAGCTTCTTCTGTCTACAGGGCCAGCACCAACCCTTATGTTCACATGACAAAAGAATCTGTACTTCTTTCGTCAAGGAACATAGCAGGCTAGAAGGACCTTAGCTTCTTCTGTCTACAGGGCCAGCACTCTTATGTTCTTATGACAAAAGAATCTGTACTTCTTCGTCAAGAAACATAGCAGGCTACAAGAACCTCAGCTTCTTCTGTCTACAGGGCCAGTACCAACCCTTATGTTCACATGACAAAAGAATCTGTACTTCTTCGTCAAGGAATATAGTATGCTAGAAGAACCTCAGCTTCTTCTACATACAAGGTCAGTACCAACCCTTATGTTCACATGAGAAAGAATCTGTACTTCTTCGTCAAGGAACATAGCAGACTAGAAGAACCTTGGCTTCTTCTGTCTACAGGGCCAGCACCAACCCTTATGTTCACATGACAAAAGAATCTGTACTTCTTCGTCAAGGAACATAGCAGACTAGAAGAACCTCAGCTTCTTCTGTCTACAAGGCCAGCACCAACCCTTATGTTCACATGACAAAAGAATCTGTACTTCTTCGTCAAGGAACATAGCAGACTAGAAGAACCTCAGCTTCTTCTGTCTACAGGGCCAGCACCAACCCCTATGTTCACATGACAAAAGAATCTGTACATCTTTCGTCAAGGAACATAGCAGACTAGAAGAACCTCAGCTCCTTCTGTCTACAGGGCCAGCTCCAACCCTTATGTTCACATGACAAAAGAATCTGTACTTCTTTCGTTAAGGAACATAGCAGACTAGAAGAAACTCAGCTTCTTCTGTCTACAGGGCCAGTACCAACCCTTATGTTCACATGACAAAAGAATCTGTACTTCTTTCGTCAAGGAACATAGCAGACTAGAAGAACCTTGGCTTCTTCTGTCTACAGGGCCAGCACCAACCCTTATGTTCACATGACAAAAGAATCTGTACTTCTTTCGTCAAGGAACATAGCAGGCTAGAAGAACCTCAGCTTCTTCTGTTTACAGGGCCAGCACCAACCCTTATGTTCATATGACAAAAGAATCTGTACTTCTTCCTCAAGGAACACAACACGCTACAAGAACCCCAGCTTCTTCTGTGTACAGGGTCAGCACCAACCCTTATGTTCACATCACAAAAGAGTCTGTACTTTTTTCGTCAAGGAACATAGCAGGCTAGAAGAACCTTAGCTTCTTACGTCTACAGGGCCAGCACCAACCCTTATGTTCACATGACAAAAGAATCTGTACTTCTTCGTCAAGGAACATAGCAGGCTAGAAGAACCTTAGCTTCTTCTCTCTACAGGGCCAGCACCAAACCTTATGTTCACATGACAAAAGAATCTGTACTTCTTTCGTCAAGGAACATAGCAGACTAGAAGAACCTCAGCTTCTTCTGTCTACAGGGCCAGCACCAACCCTTATGTTCACATCACAAAAGAGTCTGGACTTCTTTCGTCAAGGAACACATCAGGCTAGAAGAACCTCAGCTTCTTCTGTCTACAGGGCCAGCACCAACCCTTATGTTCACATCACAAAAGAGTCTGTACTTCTTTCGTCAAGGAACATAGCAGGCTAGAAGAACATTAGCTTCTTCTGTCTAGAGGGCCAGCACCAACCCTTATGTTCACATGACAAAAAAGAATCTGTACTTCTTTGTCAAGGAACATAGCAGGCTAGAAGAACCTTAGCTTCTTCTCTCTACAGGGCCCGCACCAACCCTTATGTTCACATGACAAAAGAATCTGTACTTCTTTCGTCAAGGAACATAGCAGGCTAGAAGAACCTCAGCTTCTTCTGTCTACAGGGCCAGCACCAACCCTTATGTTCACATTACAAAAGACTCTGTACTTCTTTCGTCAAGGAACATAGCAGGCTAGAAGAACCTCAGCTTCTTCTGTCTACAGGGCCAGCACCAACCCTTATGTTCCCATTATAAAAGAGTCTGTACTTCTTTCGTCAAGGAACATAGCAGGCTAGAAGAACCTCAGCTTCTTCTGTCTACAGGGCCAGCACCAACCCTTATGTTCACATGACAAAAGAGTCTGTACTTCTTTCGTCAAGGAACATAGCAGACTAGAAGAACCTCAGCTTCTTCTGTCTGCAGGGCCAGCACCAACCCTTATGTTCACATGACAAAAGAAGGCCAGCACCAACCCTTATGTTCACATGACAAAAGAATCTGTACTTCTTTCGTCAAGGAACATAGCAGACTAGAAGAACCTCAGCTTCTTCTCTCTACAGGGCCAGCACCAACCCTTATGTTCACATGACAAAAGAATCTGTACTTCTTTCGTCAAGGAACATAGCAGACTAGAAGATCCTTAGCTTCTTCTGTCTATAGGGCCAGCACTAACCTTTATGTTCACATGACAAAAGAATCTGTACTTCTTTCGTCAAGGAACATAGCAGACTAGAAGAACCTCAGCTTTTTCTGTCTACAGGGCCAGCACCAACCCTTATGTTCACATGACAAAAGAATCTGTACTTCTTTCGTCAAGGAACATAGCACGCTAGAAGAACCTCAGCCTCTTCAGTCTACAAGGCCAGCACTCTCATGTTCATATGACAAAAGAATCTGTACTTCTTCGTCAAGGAACATAGCAGGCTACAAGAACCTCAGCTTCTTCTGTCTACAGGGCCAGTACCAACCCTTATGTTCACATGACAAAAGAATCTGTACTTCTTTCGTCAAGGAAGATAGCAGACTAGAAGAACCTCGGCTTCTTCTGTCTACAGGGCCAGCACCAACCCTTATGTTCACATGACAAAAGAATCTGTACTTCTTTCGTCAAGGAACATAGCAGACTAGAAGAACCTCAGCTTCTTCTGTCTACAGGGCCAGCACCAACCCTTATGTTCACATGACAAAAGAATCTGTACTTCTTTCGTCAAGGAACATAGCAGGCTAGAAGAACCTTAGCTTCTTCTGTCTACAGGGCCAGCACTCTTATGTTCTTATGAGAAAAGAATCTGTACTTCTTCGTCAAGAAACATAGCAGGCTACAAGAACCTCAGCTTCTTCTGTCTACAGGGCCAGTACCAACCCTTATGTTCACATGACAAAAGAATCTGTACTTCTTCGTCAAGGAATATAGTATGCTAGAAGAACCTCAGCTTCTTCTACATACAAGGTCAGTACCAACCCTTATGTTCACATGAGAAAGAATCTGTACTTCTTCGTCAAGGAACATAGCAGACTAGAAGAACCTTGGCTTCTTCTGTCTACAGGGCCAGCACCAACCCTTATGTTCACATGACAAAAGAATCTGTACTTCTTCGTCAAGGAACATAGCAGACTAGAAGAACCTCAGCTTCTTCTGTCTACAGGGCCAGCACCAACCCTTATGTTCACATGACAAAAGAATCTGTACTTCTTTCGTCAAGGAACATAGCAGGCTAGAAGAACCTCAGCTTCTTCTGTCTACAGGGCCAGCACCAACCCTTATGTTCACATGACAAAAGAATCTGTACTTCTTCGTCAAGGAACATAGCAGACTAGAAGAACCTCAGCTTCTTCCTTCTACAAGGCCAGCACCAACCCTTATGTTCACATGACAAAAGAATCTGTACTTCTTCGTCAAGGAACATAGCAGACTAGAAGAACCTCAGCTTCTTCTGTCTACAGGGCCAGCACCAACCCCTATGTTCACATGACAAAAGAATCTGTACTTCTTCGTCAAGGAACATAGCAGACTAGAAGAACCTCAGCTTCTTCTGTCTACAAGGCCAGCACCAACCCTTATGTTCACATGACAAAAGAATCTGTACTTCTTTCGTCAAGGAACATAGCAGACTAGAAGAACCTCGGCTTCTTCTGTCTACAGGGCCAGCACCAACCCTTATGTTCACATGACAAAAGAATCTGTACTTCTTTCGTCAAGGAACATAGCAGACTAGAAGAACCTCAGCTTCTTCTGTCTACAGGGCCAGCACCAACCCTTATGTTCACATGACAAAAGAATCTGTACTTCTTTCGTCAAGGAACATAGCAGGCTAGAAGAACCTCAGCTTCTTCTGTCTACAGGGCCAGCACCAACCCTTATGTTCACATGACAAAAGAATCTGTACTTCTTTCGTCAAGGAAGATAGCAGACTAGAAGAACCTTAGCTTCTTCTGTCTACAGGGCCAGCACCAACCCTTATGTTCACATGACAAAAGAATCTGTACTTCTTTCGTCAAGGAACATAGCAGACTAGAAGAACCTTAGCTTCTTCTGTCTACAAGGCCAGCACCAACCCTTATGTTCACATGACAAAAGAATCTGTACTTCTTTCGTCAAAGAACATAGCAGACTAGAAGAACCCCAGCTTCTTCTGTCTACAAGGCCAGCACCAACCCTTATGTTCACATGACAAAAGAATCTGTACTTCTTTCGTCAAAGAACATAGCAGACTAGAAGAACCTCAGCTTTTTCTGTGTACAGGGCCAGCACCAACCCTTATGTTCACATGACAATAGAATCTGTACTTCTTTCGTCAAGGAACATAGCAGACTAGAAGAACCACAGCTTCTTCTCTCTACAGGGCCAGTACCAACCCTTATGTTCACATGACAAGAGAATCTGTACTTCTTTCGTCAAGGAACATAGCAGACTAGAAGAACCTCAGCTTTTTCTGTCTACAGGGCCAGCACCAACCCTTATGTTCACATGACAAAAGCATCAGTACTTCTTTCGTCAAGGAACATAGCAGACTAGAACCTCAGCTTTTTCTGTCTACAGGGCCAGCACCAACCCTTATGTTCATATGACAAAAGAATCTGTACTTCTTTCGTCAAGGAACATAGCAGACTAGAAGAACCTTAGCTTCTTCTGTCTACAGGGCCAGCACCAACCCTTATGTTCACATGACAAAAGAATCTGTACTTTTTTCGTCAAGGAACATAGCAGACTAGAAGAACCTCAGCTTCTTCTGTCTACAGGGCCCGCACCAACCCTTATGTTCACATGACAAAAGAATCTGTACTTCTTTCGTCAAGGAACATAGCAGGCTAGAAGAACCTCAGCTTCTTCTGTTTTCAGAGCCAGCACCAACCCTTATGTTCATATGACAAAAGAATCTGTACTTCTTCGTCAAGGAACATAGCATGCTAGAAGAACCTCAGCTTCTTCTGTCTACAGGGCCAGCACCAACCCTCATGTTCACATGACAAAAGAATCTGTACTTCTTTTGTCAAGTAACATAGCAGACTAGAAGAACATCAGCTTCTTCCGTCTACTGGGACAGCACCAACCCTTATGTTCACATGACAAAAGAATCTGTACTTCTTTCGTGAAGGAACATAGCAGGCTAGAAGAACTTCAGCTTCTTCTGTCTACAGGGCCAGCACCAACCCTTATGTTCACATGACCAAAGAATCTGTACTTCTTTCGTCAAGGAACATAGCAGACTAGAAGAACCTCAGCTTCTTCTGTCTACAGGGCCAGCACCAACCCTTATGTTCACATGACAAAAGAATCTGTACTTCTTTTGTCAAGGAACATAGCAGACTAGAAGATCCTCGGCTTCTTCTGTCTACAGGGCCAGCACCAACCCTTATGTTCACATGACAAAAGAATCTGTACTTCTTTCGTCAAGGAACATAGCAGACTAGAAGAACCTCAGCTTCTTCTGTCTACAGGGCCAGCACCAACCCTTATGTTCACATGACAAAAGAATCTGTACTTCTTTCGTCAAGGAACATAGCAGACTAGAAGAACCTCAGCTTCTTCTGTCTACAGGGCCAGCACCAACTCTTATGTTCACATGACAAAAGAATCTCTACTTCTTTCGTCAAGGAACATAGCAGACTAGAAGAACCTCAGCTTCTTCTGTCTACAGGGCCAGCACCAACCCTTATGTTCACATGACAAAAGAATCTGTACTTCTTTCGTCAAGGAACATTGCAGAATAGAAGAACCTCAGCTTCTTCTGTCTACAGGGCCAGCACCAACCCTTATGTTCACATGACAAAAGAATCTGTACTTCTTTCGTCAAGGAACATAGCAGACTAGAAGAACCTCAGCTTCTTCTGTCTACAGGGCCAGCACCAACCCTTATGTTCACATGACAAAAGAATCTGTAGTTCTTCGTCAAGGAACATACCAGGCTAGAAGAACCTCAGCTTCTTCTGTCTACAGGGCCAGCACCAACCCTTATGTTCACATGACAAAAGAATCTGTAGTTTTTCGTCAAGGAACATAGCAGATTAGAAGAACCTCAGCTTCTTCTGTCTACAAGGCCAGCACCAACCCTTATGTTCACATGACAAAAGAATCTGTACTTCTTCGTCAAGGAACATAACAGATTAGAAGAACCTCAGCTTCTTCTGTCTACAAGGCCAGCACCAACCCTTATGTTCACATGACAAAAGAATCTGTGCTTCTTCGTCAAGGAACATAGCAGGCTAGAAGAACCTCAGCTTCTTCTGCCTACGGGGCCAGCACCAACCCTTATGTTCACATGACAAAAGAATCTGTGCTTCTTCGTCAAGGAACATAGCAGACTAGAAGAACCTCAGCTTCTTCTGTCTACAAGGCCAGCACCAACCCTTTTGTTCACATGACAAAAGAATCTGTACTTCTTTCGTCAAGGAACATAGCAGACTAGAAGAACCTCAGCTTCTCTCTACAGGGCCAGCACCAACCTTTATGTTCACATGACAAAAGAATCTGTACTTCTTTCGTCAAGGAACATAGCAGACTAGAAGAACCTCAGCTTCTTCTTTCTACAAGGCCAGCACCAACCCTTATGTTCACATGACCAAAGAATCTGTACTTCTTTCGTCAAGGAACATAGAAGACTAGAAGAACCTCAGCTTCTTCTGTCTACAGGGCCAGCACCAACCCTTATGTTCACATGACAAAAGAATCTGTACTTCTTTCGTGAAGGAACATAGCAGACTAGAAGAACCTCAGCTTCTTCTGTCTACAGGGCCAGCACCAACCCTTATGTTCACATGACAAAAGAATCTGTACTTCTTCGTCAAGGAACATAGCAGACTAGGAGAACCTCAGCTTCTTCTGTCTACAGGGCCCGCACCAACCCTTATGTTCACATGACAAAAGATTCTGTACTTCTTTCGTCAAGGAACATAGCAGACTAGAAGAACCTCAGCTTCTTCTGTCTACAGGGCCAGCACCAACCCTTATGTTCACATGACAAAAGAATCTGTACTTCTTTCGTCAAGGAACATAGCAGACTAGAAGAACCTCAGCTTCTTCTCTCTACAGAGCAAGCACCAACCCTTATGTTCACATGACAAAAGAATCTGTACTTCTTCGTCAAGGAACATAGCAGACTAGAAGAACCTCAGCTTCTTCTGTCTACAGGGCCAGCACCAACCCTTATGTTCACATGACAAAAGAATCTGTACTTCTTTCGTCAAGGAACATAGCAGACTAGAAGAACCTCAGCTTCTTCTGTCTACAGGGCCAGCACCAACCCTTATGTTCACATGACAAAAGAATATGTACTTCTTCGTCAAGGAACATAGTATGCTAGAAGAACCTCAGCTTCTTCTATCTACAGGGTCAGTACCAACCCTTATGTTCACATGACAAAAGAATATGTACTTCTTCGTCAAGGAACATAGCATGCTAGAAGAACCTCAGCTTTTATCTACAGAGCCAGCACCAACACTTTATGTTCACATAAGGAGTTTGTACTTCATCAATGAACAGCATACTAGAAGCAGTTCAGCTTTTTCCCTGTGCGGTGCACATCCTCTATGTTATTCCGACAGAATCGTCTCTTAGTTATATACAAGTATTTTAAAAATTGTTCACAGAACCATTTTCAATTATCCTATTTTTCTATTCTACAATGCAATCCTTTTTTTCATTCTCAAGTGTTTAGTTTTTTTTTTAGATTTTTTTTCTAATTTTTAAGAGCAATCAAAGAAGAATTCTCTCATTCACATCTATTATATACTTGGCCATCTTCAATCATAACTCACTCATGAAATATAGTTTTAAATAAAAAAAAAATATTTTAGGCACCTTTGAAGGATATGACTGCATACTAGAAAAAGCTAAGCTTTTTCCTTCTGCAAGGCCAGTCATCTAGATTATTCCAACAGAGCAACCATAAGGTTGACATCCGGAAGAATAGATCTAGAAATCCGACCATTTGCTCACATGACAAAGGCCTGTACCACTCCGTCATGGAACCGCTGCATACAAGAAGAAGCTCAGCTTTTTCCCTCTGCAGTGCACATCCTCTAGGTTACTCCAACAGAATGTTTCGTAGTGGTATATTTTTGAATTTTGCTTTTTTTTTCTTCTATTGAACAGCATCCTATTTACTCTTCAAAATTCTCTTCTTCGATAGCCTCTTGTAAGATATTTCTAATCCTAGCCAAGGCGACATCTTTTGCGGCCCTTCTAAGATGGCTTCCCAAGTCCCAAGATTGTCCATGAAGATGGCCTTCATTTTCTGAGTTTTCTTGTAACATATTTTCAAAATACTCGATTAGGTTTTCTAATGTTTGGCTCTTTATTGCCTTATATTCACATTTCTTTTCAATTTTGTCTCCTTTGATTGCATTTTCATGTAGTTCAGTAAGATCATAAACTCGGCCTGTTTTCTCACACATTTCCTCTTGTACTAATTTTCTTATATGGGCCAAGTCCTTATCTTTAGTGGTCCTCCTAAGATGGTTTCTGAAGTCCCGAGCTTGTCCACCAAGATCGCCTTCTTTTAAGTTTCCTCGTATGGCATTTTCAAATTTCTGGATATGCCTTTTTACATTGCCTTTTTCCATTACTTCATGAATAACCTTCTTCATCTTTTCTATTTTCTCACCTTTCAGAGCCTCTTCCCATACTTGAACAAGACCATACACTAAGCCTCTCTCTTCTGGAAAGACCTCCTCCATTGCAATTCGTCTAATCTTGAAAAAGGCTTTATCTTTGGCTTTCCTCCTAAGATCAGCTGTTTGTTTGCGTCCCATTACCTTTAGCTTTATAATGTCTTCATAATCATCACTATTACTAGCAGAATATCCTTGTGTTCCTGAGCTACTTGCTTCCTGGTAGTCTTGAAGTTCCTTTTCAATGTTTTCACTTTTCCTTTTAAGATTTTCTCTCAAGCCTGGAGATTGCCCAAGAAGATGGCCTTCATTTTCTGAGTTTTCTTGTAACATATTTTCAAAATACTCGATTAGGTTTTCTAATGTTTGGCTCTTTATTGCCTTATATTCACATTTCTTTTCAATTTTGTCTCCTTTGATTGCATTTTCATGTAGTTCAGTAAGATCATAAACTCGGCCTGTTTTCTCACACATTTCCTCTTGTACTAATTTTCTTATATGGGCCAAGTCCTTATCTTTAGTGGTCCTCCTAAGATGGTTTCTGAAGTCCCGAGCTTGTCCACCAAGATCGCCTTCTTTTAAGTTTCCTCGTATGGCATTTTCAAATTTCTGGATATGCCTTTTTACATTGCCTTTTTCCATTACTTCATGAATAACCTTCTTCATCTTTTCTATTTTCTCACCTTTCAGAGCCTCTTCCCATACTTGAACAAGACCATACACTAAGCCTCTTTCTTCTGGAAAGACCTCCTCCATTGCAATTCGTCTAATCTTGAAAAAGGCTTTATCTTTGGCTTTCCTCCTAAGATCAGCTGTTTGTTTGCGTCCCATTACCTTTAGCTTTATAATGTCTTCATAATCATCACTATTACTAGCAGAATATCCTTGTGTTCCTGAGCTACTTGCTTCCTGGTAGTCTTGAAGTTCCTTTTCAATGTTTTCACTTTTCATTTTAAGATTCTCTCTCAAGCCTGGAGATTGCCCAAGAAGATGGCCTTCATTTTCTGTTTTCTCTTGTAACATATTTTCAAAATACTCGATTAGGTTTTCTAATGTTTGGCTCTTTATTGCCTTATATTCACTTTTCTTTTCAATTTTGTCTCCTTTGATTGCATTTTCATGTAGTTCAGTAAGATCATAAACTCGGCCTGTTTTCTCACACATTTCCTCTTGTACTAATTTTCTTATCTGGGCCAAGGCCTTATCTTTAGTGGTCCTCCTAAGAGGGTTTCTGAAGTCCCGAGCTTGTCCACCAAGATCGCCTTCTTTTAAGTTTCCTCGTATGGCATTTTCAAATTTCTGGATATGCCTTTTTACATTGCCTTTTTTTATTACTTCATGAATAACCTTCTTCATCATTTCTATTTTATCACCTTTCAGAGCCTCTTCCCATACTTGAACAAGACCATACACTAAGCCTCTCTCTTCTGGAAAGACCTCCTCCATTGCAATTCGTCTAATCTTGAAAAAGGCTTTATCTTTGGCTTTCCTCGGAAGATCAGCTGTTTGTTTGCGTCCCATTACCTTTAGCTTTATAATGTCTTCATAATCATCACTATTACTAACAGAATATCCTTGTGTTCCTGAGCTATTTGCTTCTTGATAGTCTTGAAGTTCCTTTTCAATGTTTTCACTTTTCCAGACGTTTTCATTTTGTTGTGATAGTTCCTCATGTGCTCCCACTCCTTGAAGACCCCATTCGATGGCCTGACAACAGTCTGATACAATAATTCCTTTAATGATGTTTTCAAAATACTGGATACCCCTTTCTACGATTCCTTCTTCTATTTCTTCAAGGTTAACCTCCTGTCTCTTATCCATTTTCTCGTGTTTCAGAGCCTCTTCCCACAGTTTAATAAGAGCGTATACTTTGTCGCCTTTTTGCTGTGAGATTTCCTCCTGTGCAATCTGTCTGATCCTTATTAGGGCCACATCTTTTGCTTCTCTCCTAAGATGCTTTCTCTTCATTATTCCGTTCATCATCATAATTTCTGGATATTCACCACCTTTACTGGCAGAATCAACTTTTGTTCCAGGGCTATTTGATTCTTGGTAGCCTTTTTCATTTTGTTCTTCTGATAACCACTCTTGTATTATTTGACTTATCCTGGCTAAAGCGATATCCTTAGCCTTCCTGTTAAGATTCTCCCTGAAGTCTGGAGATTGCCCCGAAAGATCACCTTCAATTTCTATTTTTTCATCAATGTTTTCACTTTTCCAGACGTTTTCATTTTGTTCCGATAGTTCCTCATGTGCTCCCACTCCTTGAAGACCCCATTCGATGGCCTGACAACAGTCTGATACAATAATTCCTCTAATGAGGTTTTCAAAATACTGGATACCCCTTTCTACGATTCCTTCTTCTATTTCTTCAAGGTTAACCTCCTGTCTCTTATCCGTTTTCTCGTGTTTCAGAGCCTCTTCCCTCAGTTTAATAAGAGCGTATACTTTGTCGCCTTTTTGCTGTGCGATTTCCTCCTGTGCAATCTGTCTGATCCTTATTAGGGCCACATCTTTTGCTTCTCTCCTAAGATGCTTTCTCTTCATTATACCGTTCATCATCATAATTTCTGGATATTCACCACTTTTACTGGCAGAATCAGCTTTTGTTCCAGGGCTATTTGATTCTTGGTAGCCTTTTTCATTTTGTTCTTCTGATAACCACTCTTGTATTATTTGACTTATCCTGGCTAAAGCGATATCCTTAGCCTTCCTGTTAAGATTCTCCCTGAAGTCTGGAGATTGCCCCGGAAGATCGCCTTCAATTTCTGTTTTATCATCAATGTTTTCACTTTTCCAGACGTTTTCATTTTGTTCTTCTGATAACCACTCTTGTATTATTTGACTTATCCTGGCTAAAGCGATATCCTTAGCCTTCCTGTTAAGATTTTCCCTGAAGTCTGTAGATTGCCCAAGAAGATTGCCTTCAGTCTCTGTTTTTTCTTGTAACCTATTTTCAAAACACTCGATAAGGTTTTCTAATGTCTGGCTTTTTCTTGCCTCTTGATATTCATTTTTCGCTTCAATTTTGTCTCCTTTTAATGCGGTTTCATATCGTTTAGTAAGATCATAAACTATGCCTCTTTTCTCAGAGGCCATTTCCTCTTCCACTCTTTTTCTTATCTGTGCCGAGGCTATATCTTTAGCGACCCTCCTAAGATGGTTTCTGAAGTCCCGAGATTGTCCACGAAGATCGTCTTCCTGTATGTTTCCTCGTATTATATTTTCGAGATACTCGATGTTCCTTTTTACGATCCCTTCTTCTATCCCTTCAATAACAATCTTCTTTTTCTTGTCTATTTTCTCGCCTTTCAGAGCCTCTTCCCAGAGCTGAATAAGATCGTATACTAAGCCTCTCTTGTCTGGAGAGACTTCATCCATTGCAATTCGTCTGATCCTTAATATGGCTCTATCTTTCGCTTCCCTTCTAAGATAAGTTCTCTGATTCCGTGCCAGTATCTCTCCCATCATAGTTGCTCCATAATCACCACAAAAACTACCAGAATCTGCTTTTGTTCCTGGGCTATTTTCTGTCATCGTTTCTCTTAACATATTTTCAAATTTTCGGATGATTAGGGCTACCCTTGCAGCTTGGTAGGACTTTTCAAACTTAGGAATTTCAACAATCCTAGCTAAGGCCACTTTTATGGCCTCCGTAGTTGGATTCCTTCTAATTTCAAGAGAATCCTTCGGTTTTCCTTTACCTTTTATCCTTTCTTGGTATCCATTTTCGGACATTTCAAACTTATGAATTTCAGCAATTCTAGCTAGGGCCACTTCTTTGGCCTCCCTAGCTGGATTTCTTCTAATTCCAACAGAATCCTTCTTCTGTTTTCCGTTACCTTTTATCCTTTCTTCATATTGCATTATACGAGTCTTCACTTGTCCTTCGTTTCCTAATGAAACATTTCGTTTTGGTTTCTCCATTTTTCCAGTTTTTTCAAATTTCTCGACGAGATCCTTAACGGTTCCTGGTCCTGGGTAACCGTTCTTCTTTACTTTCATCAAAGCGTCCCTGTTCGGTTCCATAACGGAACAATTACAGCATACACAATATCCCAAATTGTTCTGATTAGTAACCACAAAATAAACTTTGGTACTCAAAGCCATTTCACAATAAAAACAACACAAATAACTGGTATTACTACACATTTTTGTTAATAACTTTCCTCTACCTTGCTTTAGGTGTATTTTGAAAAAAAAAAAATGCAACTTGATCTGGAGACACTCAGGGAGAAGCCAAGGATGTCTTCAAAGAACAACATGGATCTCGGAGCTCAGGAAGTTTTCGGAATGTCTTTGAAATGAAGCAGGAATCCCGCAGCCGGATTTGCGATCAGACGATAGATTTATTTCGTTAATTTTTCATGATTCCTATTTTGAATACCACCAAATCGACAGAATTATCACCAAACTATCTATTTTAGGCCCATGTCTACTACAATAGGCTTCTAAAATCAAATACAATAGGATAACATAAAGGAGAAGTAAAGACGATTTTCTCAAATTAGGATTTTATTAATTAGAGCTACATTGAACATATTAATCATCTCCTCCGAGATTTCTGAAGAATTCCGAGAGTCGATGAAGAGATTTTCGTTGATTGGGTTGAAGAAGAAGGCGAAGATGATTGCTCTTACAGCGACTGAAGACTCGCAAGTCTGGAGAACACCATTCCTGAAAGGATTCAGGAAGAGGATCGAAAAACCTCTCCAAGCCTGAATCCTTTTAGGAATGGCATTCTTCAGACTTGCGAGACTTCAGTCGCTGTAAGAGCAATCATCTTCGCCTTCTTCTACATCCCAATCAACGAAAATCTATCCATAGACTCCCGGAATTCTTCAGAAACCTTCACGAATGAGGATGTTAGATCGGCCTAGGGCAGGCAACGGCCATCATGCGTCTATCAGCTCGTAACACAGAAGGACGGACAGGATGAAGATGAAGTTCTCCAAAGCGCACTCGAAGATGACCACGGAAGAAAGGCAGAACGAAAATCTCTCCATAGACTCCCGGAATTCTTCAGAACCCTTCAGGAACGAGGATGTTAGATCGGCCTAAGGCAGGCAACGGCCATCATACGTCTGGCATCTCATAACACAGAAGGACGGACAGGATGAAGATGAAGCTCTCGAAAGCGAACTCAAAGGCGACCATGGAAGAAAGGGAGAGGCTGGGAGTCGGTCAGGACTCATTCTTCTATACTAGATAAATTCGTCTGCTCAGCTTCGAACGGAGTCCAGTCAAGCTCTGATTAAACAACGGAAGACCACCTCTATATAACGGGTAGCTCGATAGAAATTTCTACCAAAAAAAGAGAAAAATACCCGAATATTGTGAAAAAAATCATGTAGAAATTTACATCAAAACACCTT
The DNA here is from genome assembly GCF_036898095.1 of Palaemon carinicauda. NCBI lineage: Eukaryota > Metazoa > Arthropoda > Malacostraca > Decapoda > Palaemonidae > Palaemon > Palaemon carinicauda. The sequence goes on from NC_090730.1 coordinate 23,550,926, forward strand.
TTCGATAAATAATTTTGAAGAGGAAAATTTTCCACGGTAAACCGTTTTTCTTTTTCCTTTTTGTCCCAAATAGCGATATCTGGCATCTCTCATACTACGTCTACATTTCTTTGTAAAAGTAAATACCAGTTTATAACAATGCTTTAAATTTTCATAATGAAACAACAATTACCTCAATAAAAATATGAATATAGAATACGATAGTTTTATTTAATCCTTTCATAATATGATTTTATATATACATAAAATATGGTAAAGTTGAAAGGAATGTCCTTCAGCAACTTTAAAGGAGTAAAAACTCCCGTTTTCTATTCTCCCCTGATCTAAACGAAGGAGTAAAGACTCCCGTTTTCTATTCTCCCCTGATATACAATAAGTTGGTTTTGTGTATAAAGTTATATTTGTTCTGTGAAGTTATTTGTCAGAATAAGTAAACCTACATAAAAGAAATCTTTATTATCCATATATGCCATGCTTAACTTTGTTGCTTAAGGGATAGTTGCAGCTTGTTGCATACGCAATATCAGGTTGCTATGCCTCTCAAGGGCTCTTAAACCCAAAACATTTCGATGCAATAAAAGGCAAAGGTACATTGCACATAAATATACTGTAGACCTATACAAATATTGGCTATGCTGTAGGTCTATACGTATAGAGGCTATACTGTAGACCTATGCGAAGATGGGCTATACAGTAGGCCTATACATAGATGGGCTATACTGTAGGCTATACATACATACACTTATAGGCCTATTCAAAGATGAGCTATAATGTAGGCCTATACTGTAAGCCTATACATATATGGGTTATACTATAGGCCTTCTCTCTCTCTCTCTCTCTCTCTCTCTCTCTCTCTCTCTCTCTCTCTCTCTCTCTCTCCTTATATATACATACATATACACACGCTCACACGCAAACTATATATATATATATATATATATATATATATATATATATATATAAAGAGAGAGAGAGAGAGAGAGAGAGAGAGAGAGAGAGAGAGAGAGAGATTACTCGAGTGTCATATGTGGATGAGATCATAATGAGGGGTAGATGGAGATGGTTTGGGCATGCTCTTCGCATTCCCCAAGAGAAATTAGTTCACCAAGCGTTCAAAATAGAGACTATTGGCAAAATCTAACCGAGGCCCTTTACAATTCAAAAAGCTATGGAAATAATAATGATGGGAATAACACTAAGAGACAGAAAAGAGCAACATGGATACGAGAGCAAACTAAAGTAGAGGATATTCTAACAATATGTAAGGAAAGGAATGGACGTGGGCAGGACATATAATGAGAATGACAGACACTAGATGGACATTAAGAATAACAGAATGGGTCCCTAGAGAATGCAAAAGAAGCAGGGAAAGTAAGA
>NC_090730.1:23557302-23599355 GCF_036898095.1 Palaemon carinicauda
ATGAATATAGTCTTGCTAATTGTAAGGTATTTAAAATGCCTTGCTTATTTATAACCACTGCACTACTATCAATTTTATGAAGTACTCCTCTGTTTATAAGGTTCTCATCTTCATATCTTATTACCGTGCTTTAAAATCAAAGACAAATAGCATCATTACCCATTAAAACATTAGATGATTACCTTCTATAAACTAGAAATTAGACGATATTAAAAATGTAAAGGAATTTAGAAATTTCACGATAAGTTGCAACTGAAAAAATGATAGATATAATAATCGTTGGTAAAAATACAGTAGGCTTTAAAAAATGATAGCCCTAACTTGATCGACATTGGGAATGAGTTTCTAGCCAAGAATCAACATCGTTGGTATGTTTTTGGTAAATTCAGCAAGTAGTCCTACAGGTATTTTAAGATAGTCGTTGTGTACCAATTGTAATTGGTCACCCCAAAATCATCCAAATAATATGATTTTCTTGTTGCTACCATCAGCTGTCAGATGCCAGGAAATCGCATCCAAAGGGGCTTCCTCGTAAAAAAATTTCTAGGAAGGCCCTCAGTGACTACTCAGGTTTTAGCCCACCCACCGAAAAAGGCGTTCTTACGCCCCCTGATTGGTAATATGCTCTACATTTGGCAAGCAAAGGCTGGAACATATTTACGGATTTTTTAACCAATATCACGTCATCGTTTCTGCTTAGTTGCTTGTGAGTCTATCTTATCTTCTTCCACCTTGAATTTTTCTCTCCTTAAAGAAAATTATTAATATTTTCCATCCCTTCTGCCTTTTTTATGTGCACTTTCAAAACCCCAAAAGTAAGTACTTTACTCTTCTGACATATTCCAATACCAATACAGGTTAAGAGCTGTCGTCATCCCTATGATATTCAGCATTAAATTCATGACCACAATTTCGAGCATCGATATATCCCTCCGTCGATAATTTATAGGCGAAACTCGACTTAATCATCATATGACTTCTCTATTGGCCGACCTTCACCCTAAACCATTTTAATGTTCTTTTCATTTTATATTCATGAATATTTCTAGGAATTGAGTGAAAGGTTTTCTTTTGATTGGCAAAGCATTTACGTCAATATCTCAAAAATCTACGTTGAAGTATTTCCAATATAGGCAATTATGGGGTTTTGATAGATATCGATTTACGGTAATAAGATGCCACTTTAGCTCATTATCTTGGAAGATCAGTCACTGGCATATAAGAGTTGGAAACATTCGCTTTTTGATCATTAAGTTTCTTTATATGTACAGTATATATATATATATATATATATATATATATATATATATATACATATATATATATATGTGTGTGTGTGTATGTGTTTTTGTATCTACACACACACATATATATACATAGAATTTTATATGTCTTTATATATGTATATATATAATATATAAGGAGAGAGAGAGAGAGAGAGAGAGAGAGAGAGAGAGAGAGAGAGAGAGAGAGAGAGAGAGAGAGAGAGAGAGAGAGAGACTTATATGCTATAAAATTCATTTAAAATATCGTTAATCAATGCATGAAATCAAATTCTCTCATTATCCTTCCATAGATGCCGCATGAACTGAACCCGCACACGTGTAGACGACAGCCATCTTTCCACGGGAACTTAAAAAGGTCGCTCAGTGGAAATTGAGTTCAGTCCATTGTTTATTGATAGTTTGCTGCAATTTTGTGCTGCCTTTGGCTGCACCAACAAACATTCAGTGTAGTCAGAACAACTAGAGATATATTCAAGGCTGAATACAAAGCGAAACAAACTCACACCAGCTTGTATATATGTGTGTGTATATATATATATATATATATATATATATATATATATATATATATATGATTATCCATATATATATATATATATATATATATATATATGATTATATATATGGATAATCATATATATATATATATATATATATATATATATATATATATATATATATATATGTGTGTGTGTATATATACACATACATATATATATATATATATATATATATATATATATATATATATATATATATATAGTACGTATGTATATATACAGTAGATGATGAATGGAGAAGTAATGAATTAAAAGCTCAAGATAGAGACGACTGGCGAAATCTAACCGACGCCCTTCGCGTCAAGAGACGTAATATAAGATTTATATATATATATATATATATATATATATATATATATATATATATATAAATATATACACACACACACATATATATATATATATATATATATATATATATACAAATATTTAGGTAGCATATATGTTTATATATGTAAATTCTGTACATAGATATATACATATATTTATATACATTGTCGAGAATTTTTCTTCGACTTATTGAAAACTAATGATTCTAGGCCCGATGATGAGACCTTGAAGAGGTTTGCTTTCCAAAACAATTCAGGAAAGTTTCAATAAAATATGATCACAAAATTAAGTTTATTACAAAAATAATCATTTAAAAAACACAATAAAAAGTCTCGCAAAATGAGAGTTAGGTCTTCAACCTTACTGTACACGCAGTTACTCGACACTGACAAGAAATTCAAATACAGGCTCATGACCTTAGAACACAGTAACCCTCAAGGGGCTTGCAACATGTGCTCATAAAACTCTAAGTCCACGGTTGGACTAAACAAGGCGAAATTACAATATTACACTGATAGTTCTAGAGCAAATTACATACTAGTGCCTGCAGACATCATTTGAGGCATAAAACAAATCCCTAATCCCAGGGATGACAAATTTACAGACAGATAAAAATGAACATAATTCACACTAACAAAGGAACCGACCTGGTATCGCGGTAGATAGGAACCAGAGGCAGAGAGACACGCTACAACTCCATAGACAGTACTTATTTAGTTCGGGATTTAGGCAGGAATGGTCGAGCGTCGTTCAGCATAGCTCAGAGGAAAACTACTGTCTCCTGCACTAATTAACGGGTCCTTGTGAAATGCGCGGGAACTCTCACTTTATTTAATCAACAAGGGGTTTAATCGAGTTTCTTTATCGAATACAAAAAAGAAAAACAGTCAAAGTCTTACGTCAGATTAAAGGATAAACTCAATACTTCGGCAAAAGACCACAATTTGCCAGAATCGAACAAACTAGTGGGTCCTTGGCTCTAAACATATACATCGATAATTTTACCTGCATGAATGAATACAATATCATTTTCGTAAATTGTAAATAATAAAGACTTTGTTTCTCTGACACCCGCTCCTTCCCCACCAGGTGGTAGAAATTTACACCACAATATCGTCACGTATTGGACAGCACTCATTCATAGAAACGCCCGCAAGATCTTCCAGTCTTGCCCTAATTTAACGCAACGTTTGTGAAGTTAAATGGCGGGGATTTCGATTGATCAGTTCGAAACTCCCGACATACATCAATAAACAATACTATTTAGCTGTATATTTATTCAGTGTAACATCTCAAAATAGGAAGTAGGTAAATCTCGAAGTGGCATTCACATAATTTGCAATAAACTATTTGTGCGACGTTAATCCATTGATAACCATGCTAACCCCCACCCATCTCTCCCAACCCAATATGGCGGCTGTTTCCACGTACGCACGGGATACCATTGATCGATATGGGTCTCACGGCATCTAATTGTATGATATCTATGAGTTTCTCTGAGGCTCTAATGAATTTGAAATGATTTAGACATCAACTGGAGTAAGCTAATTCTCGCTTGAAATTTCTGAGAATTGAATTAATTCTCACTGACGGCCCACCAAATCTAAACTGATTTAAGTTGAACGTACCACAAATTTAGATTAATCATCGCCCGAGGGTAGGCCTACCACAAATCCGACAGCCGTGTATTAAAACTTCAAACTGCTATTCGTACGACAACATCTGGTGACGGAATTTAGAACTAAATTAGCTGGCTCCCTTATTTGTTTATAATTAAGTCGAGGACGCTCTTAAAATGTGAGTTTAATATTTTTCAGATTTTGATACGTTTTCATCATTTTCTCTGTAACTGTGAAGGATGGGGAGAGAAATGCAACAAGTCACCGAAGTCAAAGTTAGGACACTATAGTAAAACAGAGATGAGCAACTCCGGCGTCATGTTGGTTGAACCAGAGTCAATATATTCAGTTTGTATTGACTAGGGGTTAAGCCAGAGTCAATATATTCAGTATGTATTGACTCAGGGTTGAACCAGAGTCAATATATTCAGTTTGTAATGACTAGGGGTTGAGCCAGAGTCAGTATATTCAGTATGTATGAACTCAAGGTTGAGCCAGAGTCAATATATTCAGTATGTATTGACTCAGGGTTGAACCAGAGTCAATATATTCAGTTTGTATTGACTAGGGGTTGAGCCAGAGTCAATATATTCAGTATGTATTGACTCAGGGTTGAACCAGAGTCAATATATTCAGTTTGTATTGACTAGGGGTTAAGCCAGAGTCAATATATTCAGTATGTATTAACTCAGGGTTGAACCAGAGTCAATATATTCAGTTTGTAATGACTAGGGGTTGAGCCAGAGTCAGTATATTCAGTATGTATGAACTCAAGGTTGAGCCAGAGTCAATATATTCAGTATGTATTGACTCAGGGTTGAACCAGAGTCAATATATTCAGTTTGTATTGACTAGGGGTTGAGCCAGAGTCAATATATTCAGTATGTATTGACTCAGGGTTGAACCAGAGTCAATATATTCAGTTTGTATTGACTAGGGGTTAAGCCAGAGTCAATATATTCAGTATGTATTAACTCAGGGTTGAACCAGAGTCAATATATTTAGTTTGTAATGACTAGGGGTTGAGCCAGAGTCAGTATATTCAGTATGTATGAACTCAAGGTTGAGCCAGAGTCAATATATTCAGTATGTATTGACACAGTGTTGAGCCAGAGTCAATATATTCAATATATATTAACTCAAGGTTGAGCCAGAGTCAATATATTCAGTATGTATTGACTCAGGGTTGAGCCAGAGTTAATATATTCAGTATATATTAACTCAGGATTGAGCCAGAGTCAATATATTCCGTATATATTGACTCAGGGTTGAACCAGAGTCAATATATTCAGTTTGTATTGACTGAGTTGAGCTAGAGTCAATATATTCAGTTTGTATTGACTAGGGGTTAAGCCAGAGTCAGTATATTCAGTATGTATGAACTCAAGGTTGAGCCAGAGTCAATATATCCAGTATGTATTGCCTCAGGGTTGACCCATAGTCAATATATACAGTATGTATTGACTGAGTTGATCCAGAGTCAATATATTCAATATATATTGACACAGTGTTGAGCCAGAGTCAATATATTCAATATATATTAACTCAAGGTTGAGCCAGAGTCAATATATTCAGTATGTATTGACTCAGGGTTGAGCCAGAGTTAATATATTCAGTATGTATTGACTCAGGATTGAGCCAGAGTCAATATATTCAGTATGTATTGACTCAGGGTTGAACCAGAGTCAATATATTCAATTTGTATTGACTAAGGGTTGAGCCAGAGTCAATATATTCAGTATGTATTGCCTCAGGGTTGAGCCAGAGTCAATATATATAGTATGTATTGACTCAGGGTTGACCCAGAGTCTATATATACAGTATGTATTGACTGAGTTGAGCCAGAGTCAATATATTCAGTATATATAAACTCACTGTTGAGCCAGCGTAAATATATTCAGTATGTATTAACTCAAGGTTGAGCCAGAGTCAATATATTCAGTATGTATTGACTTAGGGTTGAACCAGAGTCAATATATTGACTATGTATTGACTCAGGGTTGAGCCAGAGTCAATATATACAGTATATATTAGCTCAGGGTTGAGCCAGAGTTAATATATACAGTATGTATTGACTGAGTTGATCCAGAGTCAATATATTCAATATGTATTGACTAAGGCTTGAGCCAGAGTCAATATATCCAGTATGTATTGACGCAGGGTTGAGCCAGAGTAAATATATATAGTATGTATTGACTCAGGGTTGAGTCATGAACTCTTGTTCTCGGAAGAATTTCTGTGAGACCAGAGTGAGACAATACGAGACTTGAGTGGCGTCGGTAGAGCTGGAGGACTGTTGTCACTGTAGGAATACTGTTAAATTCAGTTTCGATATAGTTCATTAGGGTCATAAATGTCATGCAAAGTTTATTGAAGTATTTTATATTCAAAGTCAATAGTGATAGTCTAAGAAATGCTTCTCGGTTTTGATTTTGAGGACATATTTTAAAGTAGCTGCATTCTATTTTGCTGTTAATTTTAGCAGGCATTGATTTTTTAGATAACTAGTCAAATTGTCATTACAGGAAATATCTCTCTTGATATTTTCATTGATTTTAACATAATCTATGAATTAAACTGTTGTTAGATTGAAAAAGGCTGTGGTGGCCGATGCAGTAACGTCCCTGACTGGTGTTTGAGTCCCTCTCAAACTCGTTAGTTCCTTTCGTTGTTGACTTTATCATCCATGTGAGCAAAGAATGGAGGGGGGTGGTTTGGGGGAGCCTATAAGTCTAGCTGCTGAGTCATCCTTGGTCCTAGATTGGGTGGAGAGCGGGCTTGGGCACTGGTCATACGTATATATGGTCCGTTTTTAGGGCATTGTCCTGCTTGATAGGGCAATGCCACTATCCCTTGTCTCATATATTAATTGCAACAGATCTGATAATGAAATCTGAATACAAAATGATAACGAATGAACTGAATAAATGAAAGAAGCAGAATCAGGATTTGGTAATGTTTAACTCTACATCAGAACGATCATAATGTTAAAACAATCTCATATGATACAATGATAGAATTACCAGCATCTCAATACACTAGATACTTCTAAACATTTCAGACATGTGTAAACTTAATGCAAATAAGAAAAGGCTTCCTTGAAGGGCAAAAGAAAAAAAAAATAATGGTAAAATTTACCAATACATATGGTCACATGTTTCCCTTAAATGCCAGGCTATAAGAAATACATCTGCCTTAATTCACTTTCTAAAAGCAAACAAAGGAAATTACATTAGAATTATCATTCTTATGAACTATAGAAAGGATTGACTGCCTAACAAAATACTGGAACAAATGTAGAAATTGTTTTCAAATGGGAGGGAAGATAAAAGGAAGAGAATGACAGGGTTTTAAGCAACTGGCGTTCAATGTCTTTTCAACCGGGAAATGATGGGAAATGAGAGGTAGAGAGGAAAAGACGGGAGCCACTTACTGTAGATGGTCGTCCCGACAAAATCAGCACGAATTCAACGTGACGTCACATGGGCCAGAAGATCACTAGAAGCAAGCGATGAGAGGCTTATCCTCCTTCCTTATCTTCAGCTCAATATTCAGTTGTGATTAATTTAGTAAATTTGTTATATACTATCATACATCATCCGATATTCTATTGTAAATTAGAGTGAATAGGATCAAATAAGGTATGCTTTTATTACCAGAAAGCTTAAAAATATGAGTTAACTGAATAATCACTTATCGTAGTAGAACTTCAAGAAAGCAAAATTATTACATATAAATAAGAGTTCTCATAAAAGAAAGGCGGTGTTGGGAAAAGAAAAAGCCACTTGTCAATCCATAAAGGAGAGGTATCTTGGATACAAGTCATTTCAAAGTGCTTAGTTTTATTTATTTCTCTTACAAGAAAAGATAAAGTACCGTTTATAAGAAAAACAGTAATAATTGATGATAAGAACTTTGTATTATCAAAATAAACTAGATTATATGAATAGAAATTTAAGGAAAATTCGAACTTGTTGGATATATCACTTATTAAGTGACATTTTGAAACAACTTAAGTCTTCGTGTCTGTAACATTAGATAGATTAAACGTTTTCCCTTTAAAAGGGATCAGAACATTAGTTTTCATCTCTTGCTAAAGAAAACTTCCTCAAAATATAGAAATCTTTTGCTGAAAGTTTAACAAAGTCTCTCAGTCTCAGTGAGCCTTTTGAGGCTGAGATCCCCAGGGTCACCAGATTAGAAATGAGTATTGTTATTGTAATAAGGATAAATAATAAAACTTTTAAATGCCAATATATTTAATTTATCACAATTGTTCAAGAAGAGGAATGAATAAACATCAAGTTATAAAGAAAAAAATGGTAATTCTATGATCAGGAAAATGAAATTAATGCCTGATTGTGTTGACATAATCTCATTAATGTCTGATGTGGTCCATTCGGTGTCCTCTATGGCCTTGGGCAAGTTTGAGAACCTGCGATGTTTGTAGATATCCAAGAGAGATAGTCTGAAAAAGATATCACAGTTGCAAAATCAATTCATAATAAGATCTTAAAAGAAAACTTTAAATAGATCAAAGATTAATATTGATTACGTTGGTTGTTCGTCTTTTTATCTCTTGTTCATAATATCACTGGCCCAAATATAATTTTTAATCCTTATTTATCTATCTATTTTTCTATTACCATAATCTTTGACATCTTGTTTCACCTCATTGGCAAAATCACTAGTTTTGAAACTTCCTTTGGTAACATGAATCTCTAGACATGATAAGTTCCTAATAGCTTCTTTGACTTGTGGGTTTACTTGTCAATGCTTATCAATATTCATAATAATGATTCTAATATTAAAGTTATTAAACCTAATCATCCTTTTGTTTGATCTTGAAACCTTATTGTAAGTTCATTTGACAAAGTACGCTTTGCTTTTACTTGTACTTGACTGACAATTGATATAGGAACTTGCTCACTGGTTTTATGTTTTGAAAGGTTTAGATTACCCTAAGTCACATGTTTATTTAATCTTTAAAATTGTGCTGCTCTTTTGATCACATATTCATTTACTGACGAAATTGTCCTTCTTTTTCACTATCTGTCAATTTAGTATCTATCTCCCTTCACTTTTATTTTTTTTATTTGATTAGTTGGTTCTGTTTTCGTGTCAACCTTTATGCTGGACATTGAAAACTTCTTGTTTTGAAAACATTTCCATTCCTCACACTTTCGGTCAGTCATGTATCATAAAGGGTCATAAGGAAATCATTCAAACAAAATTTCTTGGTATTTCACTTACTGCCTACTCTGGCGTACACTCCAGGGCTGTTTGCATCGGCGCAGCCATAGCCCCAAGAGACCACTCCAATCACCACCATGAATGTTTGAGCTGTGTTACCTGCAGTCACCATTGGACCACCGGAATCACCCTGAAAATGGAAAAATCTATTTTGACTCTACTGAAACAAGTTATGTTTGAAGTTGTGATATTTTGTCACAGATAGTACGAAGGCTGTTGTCAAGTTCTAATAAAACACTTAATTTTCTCCTCATTCCTCCATCTATCGCTATGTCTGTTATTGCCAATACTTTCTCTACACTCCTAAAGTAGACTGCAGCTGTTTGCAGTTTATGAATAGATTTGACTGTCCATAAGAGCTTTTGTCTAAAGAATTAAAAGCATTTTTAACTGGGAACATTGAAGTCACACAAGTTCTTCAGCATGTCTTTAAACATGGTATTCAAAATATGTAGATACTAATCAAGCTTAGTTTTATAATGTAATTCTATTGTTGTGACTCAACAAACCTGACAAGAATATTTTCCTCCGGCATCCAATCCAGCACAGATCATGTTATTTGTGATTTGATTTCCTAAAAACTGTTGACATCTTGAGTTGGACATTGTTGGAACATCCAATTCATAAAGTACATTAGGTTGAATACCACCTGTAAAGTAAAAGGGTTATATACACAATACTGCACTTGTAAGAAAAAATGGATAAAAAAAAAAAATAGTCAGAGGCACTTTGTCCCAACATATTTATCATTTCTTATATAATGGATAATAAAATTTTCAATCAATCAATAAATAGGTTGGCCAAGTCAACCTGCCATTTCAGGGTAATGGTGGCTCAGTGAGATCGTTGATTACTCCCTCACACTTTGTGTGTCCTGAGTTTAAGTCACGACAGATGACCACCCGACTACGATGTTCCTTTGTCTGTGGAAGGATTGAAACCTACAGGTCTGCTTCATGAGATATCAACAGACATTGCCTTGATTCTCAAGGTCTTATATGACTAGAAAGTCCTTTAGGTGACTTTGTTATATAGCTCTTCAAAGTTGTCCTTCCTCAAAATTTCAAAGAGATTCTCTCAGTCTCATTAATTTCCGCTTGGTTTATTGCTCTCCTATTTCTGGGTGATTAATCTTCCATCGCTTTACTTAGTAAGAATGAATCAACAGCATTTCTATGGGCCGTGAGTACTCCTTACCTCTTCTCTTGGTAGTGCTCAAAAACATTCTGCTACCCATTTTCTATGAGCATTATATTTGCCTTTATTCTGCTGCGCTGTCCTATCATATAGACTGGTAACACTTTTCACATATCTCTACAGTTTTATTCTCTAGAAATAAGGAATCCCAATTGAAGGTTCTATGACTGGTTTGTCCCACCAGTGTCAAATACTGCCATTCTCTTCCTACTTAATTTGTCCTGAGTTAAATAATGTTCCATCTTTTAAGAGACAGTTATTATTTTTTTTGAGATTGAGCCTTGCTCCTGCTTCTTTTTCTTATGATTCTGTTTTTCATGTCTGAGTCTCTTTATAAAGATCTTAGCAAAACTTTGGAAGTATTAATAACAAACAAATCTTAGTCCTGCATCATTTTTAAATGCAAGATAGAATAAGAGTCTTACACACAGAAAAATGTAAGGATTTTTCATAATTTTTGTTTTAAGTATTACTAAACTTGGAAATGAAAAAAAAGTATGTTCCGTTCATACCTAATGGCTGAAATCGTGTAGTTCCTGGAATCAACTTCTTCAGGGAATAAATTAAAATAAGAAAACTTGGGAAATATAATGTACTGAAGGTGCATGTGCAGAAAGTAATCTAGACCAAAATATTTCTCTGATAAGATGATTGACTGCTCTTTGATGCTTGACTTGAACAAAGATTTCACACAAGTTACGACTTATTACAAGTGTACAAACCTGACTGTAATGTTCCCCAGCCTGTAACCGTAGCAGTCACATCATTATAGGCATTGCCTGCATCTGGAAGACACACAGGGGCAATCTTGTTGTCAGAAGGGAAGGTGAGAGGAGAGGACAGCTTGATCAACGCCATATCGTTGTCAAGAGTGTTTCTGTTGTAACTTGGGTGCATGATGATCTGTAACGAGATTGATTGATTAAACTTATTTTCCATATCCTATTTTCTTAGATTTTGAAAGATTTCTATCATTGTAAAACCAGTATTTTGAAATCAGGAAAATTGTACTGTATTTATTTCAAATTTACTCTTCTTTCAAGGATAACATACAAGATTTATAGCAATACATCTAGAAAGATTTCCTGTTTAAGAAAAGTGTATAGCAAATAAAAGAGCCTTAACTAATTTCATGACTTCTGTTAAAGAGAATTTCTAATAAAATATTTTGCCAGAACTATCCAGAGGTTTACCGACTTACCCTTGAGGCTTGGATCTTTTGTCTAACCGTCGTTTCAGTTAATGTGGAATAGTCGTGTTCTCCTACGACTACATAGACGTTTGATTCAATGGATCTGGAAAGGGAATGGGATCGTTATTAGTAACTACAATCATTCCTGCTTGAAAAGGTCAATTTCGCCGTTATGAGAATAAACGTTTTTAATGAGGAATTGGTACTACGTTTTACATTTTTTTTTATTTCTTATAATCTCATTGAAAAAGTTTTTATGCATTGTTTAATATTTGCAAAAAAGCAGTTATTAGTCCATGAAATTCCCTCTTCAGCAATAAAATAAGGCAGCAAACTTGCAAAGTTAAATTTAGTCAATATATTCCCACGACAGTTCTTACTCTGCTTCGCAAAGTCATGAAAAAGATATTGCCTGAACTTTTAAATCTTTTTTTCATAGAGTTTTAAAAAGTTTTTTTTTTTTGTACACTTTACGAGAACATTTGGAGATTGGTTGAAATCCAAAGCAATTGATGAGGTGTTAATACTATGACTAATTTTCAAGTCAAGTCACCAAATATGATCTGAAACACGTTCATAAATAGTCAATCTTCACAGATAAAATGAGATAGCATTAGTCCTACCCCAATGGTAGTCCTCTTACCCGTCGACACAATGAGATGCTGTCAGGATCCACTCATTGGAGATGATAGAACCACCACAATATGGTCTGCTAGATGTAGCTGATGTCAACCCAACTTGCCAAGGGTATTGGTGAACTGTTGTCGGTTGGCCTCCAACAATCCTGGTCACTGGGTTTCGTCGGCCACACACTGCATGAGAGAATTAGATGCTTCACTGTCTCAAGTATTCACTGTTTGCTTATGTTATAAGACTGAACTTGTGGTAGATTAGGTGGTTTCTAAAATTAGTACAAATTATATAATTTTCCTATTTCATTCGGTCTACTGATTCTGTTGGATTGTTTTTGATAAATATGTATTTTTTCATTTGGTTTTCTATGATAAGCCTTGATATATATATATATATATATATATATATATATATATATATATATATATATATATATATATTATATATAAATAAATATATATGTATATATATATATATATATATATATATATATATATATATATATATATATATATACACACAACCTTACAATTGTGTAAAGATTATATTGTTCACTGTTATACCGTTTATATGAACATTAGGTAGTGGTTAGTCATAATAAAGTATGATATTTTATAGTTGCCACAGATATTCCGGGTGAAATAAGCCCCACCCCCTGATGACGTCATATACAATCATGTTGTCTCCTGCATTAGCAATGGTCACAATGCATACTATACCCTTAAAGTGGCTATAAGTTAGTATAGCTGCTAACGTGGGAGACAACCTGGTTGTATATGACGTCATCAGGGGTGGGGCTTATTTTGCCTGGAATCTATATAGAGACTTATAGTTAAGGAATAAAAATAACGTTGAAACCATAGGCAGATATAAATCTATTCTAAGATATTCATATGTAAGAGGATATAGCGATATTGTTCAGCTTTATTCTTCAAATGTTCTGTTATCTGAACAATTATTATCAATACACGAAATATCTCGAATTCTTTATTAGCAGCAGTCGCTCACTCTCGCATGAGTTACATAGAAGTACTGATTTTAGCAAAGACTCATGTATTTATTGTGAAATAAAGATTGCTGAGTAATCCTTTATTATGTATGATAATTGATTCATATTGTTTTGCCTAAGGAAAAATCTAAGCTTTTAAATAGTAATTCTTGTTTGATAGATTCCCGGGATGCATATTCCTGAAGTCTGGATGAAAATAGACCCTGTCGGATATTAGAACCAATCAGAGCGTGTTTTGGAGCGGTGACGTTATGGGACTCCGCCCTCCTTAGTGCTACCACCTATAAAATTTTCTTAATTCTTGCAAAAGCACCAGTTTTGACAATAACCCTGGAAAGGTATGATGGGTCGTACGTGACCCCTACAGCATTTTCAAAACCTGTTTTTTCCCCATTAATCATCAGCTGTCTCGAATATGGAAGTGATCGACCTGCAAGGGGTGACTAGTCTACATGCCATTGTCTGCTTTAGGACTGATTTTCGTCTAACTTCCCTCCTTCCCCGTTTTTTTATCCCCCCCGGGGTCGACCTCGACCCTGACATACCTTTATAGGGGTAAGTGATCAAACAGCAAAGTTATTACATAATTATAAATTGTCGAACAGTGTTGATACTTGTTTGGTTCTTTATAGTTGGAAAGTGTGGGTGGATGGTGTGTCTACCACTTGCATGACATTGGTTTTGGCTTAAATGCCATATATTGCCATGAGGTCCATTTTCCCTCAAATGCTGATTTCTGAATTTTTTTTATTTTTTGCAAATTTCTGATTTTTTCTATTTATTTTGAATTTATCTTCAATAATGGCCAGCAGGCAGTATTCCCTCGGCATGGATGTCATCAACACACTTCTAATGGAGTTAAAAAGAGATGTTGATGACACCTTGAAATTTACATACCCATTCTTCATTTCAAGTTGTAGATTGGGCTGTAAGAGTTGTTGCGGTCTGCAGCCATTTTGTTGACATACTCGAAAGGTAAGTTGGCATATCTCTATATATTCTTGTTCTGTATAGAATTCGTGATATTTTGGTATATTTTAATGCATGAATATCATATTTTATAGGAGATACAATGATTTTCATAAAAAATTTACATTGTGAAACTAGGCCGTCAAAAAATGACCTTTAGATTTCGCCCCTGATATAACAGTAAATTACATCTTAGTGCACATTTTATTATGTATTTCTGTATTAGAATAATATGAGTTTATTTTATAAAAAAAATTAGCCTCTTCCTATTTCATTTGGGTACCCAAAAAAATTCATGAAATTTGGACAAATTTTTTTGGCTAAAAAAGTTACCCTTTTTTTCTCATTTCAGATTTTGACTTCTATGGGTCCAACTCATTTACAGGAATTACACGCTGTTGCTTTGCCATCTAAGAAGGTGTCCCTAAAGGGATTTATGTGTATACGTATATTTCTATTTTTGTGAATATTTACGTCGTCTTTTTTTTGTATACTTAAATTTTTAATATATTTCCAATAAATAGTTATTTTGTAGATGGGTATCATTTATATTTTCAGTAGTTTTTAGCATTCTTTGAAGTATTTTTAGCAAGTCAAACAATACAGATTGATGCATAACTAAATTTTTCCTGAATTTTTTTTGAGTCGGGGTCGCGCGCGACCGAGTATACCCTTAAAGGGGTGTCCGAGTAGCGTACCTATCCAGGGTTAATCCTCTATAATACGTTATAGTAATGGTAAATATATTAGTTATTATAGATGCATACAGAATATATGTATCAACTATGCTGTACCAGGTAGCATTTACGCTGGTGCTTATTATTATGAAAAGGTACTGAGAGTCTGAGTACGCAAGGTATATGGTACCATTGCTCAATGTAAACAAACTGCATGTGCTGTTCCTATTCCGTAACTTCTGTCGAATTGATTGAGTCTGTAGCCTATAGTCCTCCTAGTCTGTTCTTTTCGTCGTGTGTTACTTGTACTTTAGTTACTATGGAGTATACTCGAGTTGATAGATTTTGAGGCAGTGGCTTCCCCTCCTTCGCAAGACGCTCAACTGGCAGGCCAAGGGGAGTTGCACCGCTCTGTAAAGGCCGTCATCTGACAGGTGCTTTGTCTTCACAACCTAAACGTCCCCGTAGTTTGGCTCACAACGTATTAATTTTATGTATTTATTATAACTCTTAAGACATGAATTATTCCATTTTTATTGTATCTGCTTGACAATGGAACTGTGCAGTTTGGAGTCAATCAACTTTGGTATGATGTACAATGTGGGTAATCTTTTGTATATAATAAACTTTTGTATAAAATAATCTTTTGTAAATATTTTTTCCTTTACATTCCAAGCTATGCAGTTGATTTTAAAACTTACAACAAAATATCAGCAAAGGAATGCTTTTTGGTATCCGAGGCTGCAATGGTAATATGTATAGGCCTAATATAAGCAAAGCAAAAATTTTGCATAGTTTACGATATCTGCACAACAAAACTTGAGCATGGCCTTGGTTGTAATACAAAGTGTAAATTAGTGCTTTTTATTACATATTTGTGCAAATTGAAAAAAAAATTCTGGTATATTTTTCTTTGACTAGAATGAATTTGCTACTCATTTCCGTTGGATATTATTAAAGGAATATGCTTTTTTATTGCAACATAGATTTACCTTAGCAACTAAATTAAAGGTCTATATTTCCAGTCTCACACCATGTGTCGGGAATTTTCGAACTGGCCATTCGAAAGTCCCGCCATTTGACTTCATGAACGTTTCGTCAAATGAGGGCAAGGCTGGGGGATCTCGCTGGCGAAAGACTTGAGGTTTAATACGTGACTGTATTGGAACCAAAATCTTAACCACCTGGTGGGGAAGGAGCGAGTGTTGTGGAAATTGTCTGTTTATGATATATCAATGATGAATCTAACGTAAAATCGAGGCAACATGACAAAAATGTCTTATGTATGTGTTTAGTGTCAATGACAACTTTTCTACGAAGCTGCTGAGCCTCGCTCGGCCTCTTTGCTTCATCGTCCCCCCTAAAGATAAGTCATAATTTTAATTGTTCTCTTCTCTCTACCTCGTGTACCAGGTTGGTTGTAGTAGAAGTTTGTGTGCAAGACGTTTAGTTTTTATATCGCAGTTTAACGTAGAGATCCTTGTGATTGGGGATCTGAATCCTGAGTTAAATAAGAATAGGGATATTTGGTGTATGATTCGTTGTGTATTGAATTCGAATTGGCACTATTTTCAGTTTGTTAATGAGTCCGGTGTGGACTTTGTGCTTGAAGAGCACGTGTTATATTACCAAGAGTCAGCCTTGTTTTTTCATTAAGTCTTGTGAATGCTTAAGGATGTTGTTTGTCTTTATCAGAGTTTGTTTTTGTAATAAAATTGTAAATTTTATCGCCGTATTTCAGTTAACTCCTGGAAGGTTTTGGGAATCTTGCCTCTTCAAGGCCTTGCGATCCGCCCAGTACATCGGGCAGATTTAATAAACTGGTGAAAATCACAACATTTGGTCCTTCGAACCGGATCGCAAGCGCTTCCCAGAACCGGATAGGACTAAATTAAAATATGAGCTTTTGAGAGAGAGAGAGAGAGAGACGAACAATTAAGGTCCTCTACGTCCCGATGTGCGATCGACCACGTGGGTCAGTTTTTGAGTCCCTTCCTAACGCAAAATTACTTTTCTTTCCTTGCTTTGCCAAACCCCCCCCCCAAACGTAATGTAAAGTTAATGAAGATGGCGGTGGCCACGATCGTGCACATCGAGGCGTCGATGGGCCTAATAAACGACTTACTTAGCGAAACGCAAAGAGCGCTATTAGAGACCTACTCTGAGTCCGTTTACCAGAATTTGGTAACGGAGTTGCAGGTAGAGGTCCGACAGCTAAGAGAGCTATACAAAAGCCAGTGTGTGAAACTAGAGTCTAGTATTGAAGCCCGAATCAGGCACACGTTAGGTGAAGCTACACGCGCTTCTACCCTACTGTATAATTGGATAGACAAAATGAAAAGCACTTCAACGGGGAATGTTGCCCTCCCCAGGTTGAAGCTGCTGCCTCTCCCGACGTTTGAAGGGGAAGTGCAAGAGTACGCATCGTACCGTGAGCTCTTCACAATCCATGTGGATCGAAGAGCGGATTTAGACGAAGTGTCTAAATTTACGTATTTATTGGGGACGTTGGGCAAAGAGCCACTTAGAATCATAAAATCTCTAAGTGTAACCGCCGCGAACTATAGTGTAGCATTAGACCTTTTAGATAAGCAATATGGCAACGTGCACCAGACACTCGTGATTCTGCACCGTAAATTAGCCAACATCTTTGTGCCGTCACTAAACCCAGTAGAACTCAAAAGGTTCCGTTTTGAGTTGACCATCATAATTGAACAAATCAAAAGACTGAGTACCAATGACATAGGCCAGGGCATGGTCATGAGCCTCATTAATCAAAAATTATCTGAGGGAAAGCTCTACCGCAAAGTGGTCGAGCATTTGAGAAAATGTGACTATACGTTGCACGAATTTTTTGAGGCAATAGACTTTATTGTGAGAATGCTAGAAGACGATGCGTTGCAGAGAGGCGACAGTCTTGAGAGTGACAAAAGACCAGACAGTAGTGTAAGACCGAAAACCCATCCCATCCACAATAATTCCTGCCCATTTTGTAGCGAACGGCACCCGCCTCACGGATGTCGCCAAGTGACTGACGTAGCTGCCAGACGTCGCATTTTGCTGAAAAGGGGTCTTTGTTTTAATTGTACGAAATCAGGTCACCGTAGCGATAAATGTCCCGTTTCAAATTCCTGTAGAAACTGTAATGCTAAGCACCACACTGCAATTTGCGATGCGGGTAGACCGCAATCGATCCCTAGTCATAGTAATAGTCAAACAACGTCCCGCCCCGTAGTGAATGCGACGCCTCAGCAGCCCGAAACTTCCCCCCGACCACCCATGACTAAAGTAGAGGCTAAACCATGCACAAGCGCAAAGATCGCGCAGAGGTCTGATGTGGACCTCCCATGCACTATCTTGCCAACAGCCATGGCAGGTATCCAACAAAGGCAAGGTAGTAAGCGAGTCCGCCTATTCCTCGACTCAGGAAGCCAGAGGAGCTTCATCTCCGCAAAAATTGCCCGTCAATTAGGCCTACCGGTGGTAGGACGAGTATCCTTGAATATAGCTCCGTTTGGTTCCGAGGAAATAAGCGGACAATACGATGTAGTAAGTTGCAGGGTTGAAATGGGCAAAAGAATCGTGCGCATGAAACTAGTAGTACATGAGAGCGTGGACGTCCCGATACATAATGCTGGTTATGGTAAAGTCAGACAGCATCTGTTGACCAAGGGAGTCACGTTAGCCGATCCAGCCAACAAGTCGGACGTGTTGAAGAATGTCCACGTATTAGTAGGGGCTGACTATTTTAGTTATTTTGTAATAGGCGTGGAGAGAGTGGATGGGATCAATCTCTTCCTGACGCATGATGGCATGTCGCCATATGGGAAGGTGCCGCAGTGGCTACTGCAAGGGGAGAGGATTGAGCAGGTGAGAACGTTGAGAGTGTGCAGAATCACGAACGAGCCATATCTGTGTGATGTAGACGAGTGGTGGCGATTAGACCGTGTTGGCATCGCCCCATCTGAGCAATACACTGTTCGCGAGGCCGAGGCCATGCGAAAGGTATCGCAAAGCGTTGTGAAAAAACCTGAGGGATATCAGGTTAGCCTACCATTCGGGTCGGATGCTAGGCCAGAAACAAATTATCGTAACGCTGTGGCGCAGTTAGAGTCGTTGCAGACCAAATTCAGAAAGGATAGGAAATATTTTGAACAATATCAAGGAGTGATAGACAAATATATCGAAGCAGGTTTTATATCTGAGGTGAAAGATCCCATAGTGGAAGGTTATTACATGCCACACTTTGGGGTCAGGAAAGACAGCCGTACCACCCCCCTTAGAATCGTGTTCAATGCCTCGGCAAAGTCAAAGGGTTGTCAGTCATTGAATGAATGTCTCTTACCTGGGCCCAATTTGGTAGAGGTAGCATATAGTTTAATCATAAGGTTTAGGTTGAACCGATATGCCATGTTAGCCGACATAAGTAAAGCATTCCATCGTGTTTTGTTAGATCCTCGTGATGCCAAATACACACGATTTCTGTGGCGCGAGGCAGCTGGTCGAGCGCTTACCTTCGCCTTTAGAGTTGTGGTGTTCGGCATCACAGCAAGTCCATTTTTGCTACAACAGATATCAAATTGTCATTTTAAAGAGGAAGGCCGGCCATATTTGGTAAAATCCTTTTATGTCGATAACTATCTGGCCACATTTGAGGATTTAGAACATATGAGGCAAGAGCATGAGTCTGTTAATAACATCTTAAAAGGGGCGGGTATGCCCTTAGAAGGGTGGGCAAGCAATCACTTGGCCTTCGATAGTGAGAGACAGTGGAGTGAGCCTGTGAGTGTGAACGTGCTCGGGCTGCGATGGGCCCGGGACGTGGACAGATTGTGTGTGAAGGCAAGTAAGAGGATTAGTGAATTGGGAGAGGGATGGGTGCCTACGAAGCGTAGAGTACTTTCCCTGTTGGTCTCGATTTACGATCCAATAGGTTTGATCAGCCCATTATTTGTAAAGGGAAAACTTTTCCTCCAACAACTATGGGAGGATAATGTAGGTTGGGATGACGTGTTAGGAGGAGAAAAGGCTAAAGAGGCAAGTGAATTGTTGAATGATTTGAAAGCGGTGAGCGACATCACCTTTCAAAGATCGATAGGCAAAAAGGGTTTAGAACTACATGTGTTCACCGATGCCAGCAGTAAGGCATATGGAGCAGTGGCATATACCAGGGACGATTGCAATCGGGTAAGTCTGATTACAAGCAAAATGAGGATCACTCCGAAAGGGATGAGCAAACTGACGATCCCCAAGCTAGAGCTGCTGGCCTTGTTGTTAGGCAGTAGATTAGCAAGAACTCTCAAGGAACTGATCAAGCCACGAGAAATAGTAATGTGGACTGACAGCAAGGTAACGTTGGCATGGGTAGCATCTTCCGATGCCGGGTCTCATAAAAATGTGTTTGTTTCTAACAGAGTGGCGGAGATTGTTTTTATTCAGCAGGTTTGTAGCTTCAGTCTGAACCATGTCCCTAGTCATCAGAACCCTGCCGATATCCTATCCAGAGGTGCAACGACTCGACAATTGCAAGTTAACTCCCTGTGGAGGAACGGTCCAGAATTCCTCAGGACCACGGGAAAGCCTGTTCCTTGCAAGGAGGAAGATCCGCTACATCAAACTCACGTAGTAGCGGCGGTACAAGAGTTAAGGGAGGAGATGTGTCCTACCCCCCCAGGCGAGATTTGGGACATCCTGAAAAGGGAAGTAGGGTTCCAATTCTTGTTGAGAGTAGTCAGACTAATTTTAAAGTTTGCAAAAATAGAACGGAATCCGTTCAGTATTGTTGTTCTGGTAGAGCAGAAACATTACTTGCCTTCAGTTTATGCTTACTTGGAGGGCGGAGTCAGACCCCCTCGTGAAGTTCTCAATTTAGTAAGACAGTTGAATTTAGTAATGAAAGATAGACTCATTTGTACTAGAGGACGAGTGTCCAAGTTAGAAGAAATTAATCAGTTAATTCTCTTGCCAGCCAAAGGGCGTTTAGTTAGGGTTTATTTAAGATATTTACACCGTTTGCATTTACATTGTGGTGTGAATACTCTAATGGGTATCTTTCGACAGAAATGTTGGGCGGCGGGTCTACGTTCTATTGCCAAGCAGGTGGTAAAGGAATGTATGGAGTGTTGGCGCGCCTTCCAGTCTTCGTCGAAACAGCCACCACCACCCCCCTACCGAAGGAAAGAACAACCCTCGAGAAACCCTTTACAGCAGTTGGAGTGGACCACACAGCAGCCATACAAACTGAAAAGCAGCCAGGGTACATCCTGATTGTAACGTGCATGGCCAGTAGGGCCGTGTATCTCGACTTCTGTCCCTCCTTGGAAGCGGAAGAATTCGTCTTGGCTTTAAGGCGATTCTGCGCCACGCATGGCGCCCCCCAATACATCACCTCTGATAATCACCAGACGTTCAAAACCGCCAGCCACCTCCTGCGGGGACTCTACGAAGAAGATGAAGTTCAGCAGTTCCTGAGGAGAATGGGAATACAATGGAGGTTTCAGACGCCCAGAGCACCTTGGAAGGGTGGATTCTTTGAGCGGCTGATAGGGGTGACGAAGCGAACCCTGCAAATAGCTCTCGGCCAAAAGTATCTACCGAACGCCCACGTATTGACACTGGTGAAAGAAGCAGAAGCCGTAGTGAATAATCGCCCGCTTATGTACAGCGGTGACGGATGCGAGGATGAAGTCCTCACCCCTTCCCATTTGTTAAGAGGACACCCAGTCCTCCTCATGGCACCGCTCTTACTGGACGAGCACCTCAACACGACCTTCACCTCCCGGAGGCTACGTGATCGTAATTTGAAACTAACAGACTCTTTGAAGAGATTCAGAGAGAGGTGGAGAAAGGAATATTTGAGTGCCCTGAGAGCTCGACACGACTGTCAGTCCGGGGAACCCTCCAAGCTGCACCCTGGAGACATCGTGTTGGTAAGACAAGAACATCAAAGAAGAGCTACGTGGCCTCTTGGACGTGTTGTAGAAACGTATTCGGACGACGACGGCGTCGTACGTTCGGCCAAAGTGTTGTTTGAGGGTGTCGAGTCACAGCGAGCTGTTAGCCATCTGGTTCCCCTGGAAATTACCCCCTCTGTGGAGGATGATGGAGACGGAGACGACGACGATGGAAAAGAGGGTGTGTACAGTTCGACAGACGGAATACCAGGGATCGTGGAGACGTCTGGGGACAACCAGGAAATGGCTCCGGCTGCGACATCCCAACAACTGGCCACAGAGACCTTCGACAGTGACACTCATGACGAGAACAATACGTTCAGTGCGAACAGTGAAGGTGAAAAGGAATCGAAGCAGACAAATGTTAAAAAACGTTCTGCACGCCCATTGAGAAGGGCGGCTGCGAAGCAACGAGAAATGATGGACCGTCTGCTAAAGTGTGACAGTCTATGAAATGTAGCTGCAAAACAGTAAGTGAGAGAGGGAGTGTCTCCCTGGTAGGTAGGGAGGGTGAAGTGAGAACGTTTGTAAGTGGCATGAATCCACGGAGATTGGAAGTGCGTAGGTGTGGGGAATGGGGACGGGATAGTCTCTCGTACTTACGAAACGAGCGTTGTACAAAGCCAAGCCCCTCCCTCTTGTTCCCCTAAGGTGGTAGCCCACATGTGGCAGTGTAAAAAGTGATTTAATTTATTTAAGAGGGCAGGTTGCCTTCATATGGAAATGCGTGATTATATTCTGTGTATGAATACATTTTTCTTTGTTGTATACATATATGCCGAAAGTGAATATTTTAGGCCCATTGCCTAATTGCTTTGCCAATTTTTCATAATTATATTCTGTATGTGAATGCATTTTTTCTTTCTGTTCGTATATATGTATATGATAACTGATTTCTAGGCCCATTGCCTAAATTGCCTTTATGTTTACATGATTGCATTTACTATTTAGGTACAAACTTTTATTGTTTTTTGTATACCTGTGAACTAATTGCCCCGGGGTAACATTGTTGTTAATGAACATTGTGTATGCTGTTAGAGTCGTTGCGGAGCGCTACGCAACGAGCCGAACAGAGTTAAGGAGTGATTACTCCACCCCCGAGTCCAGTCTTGCCTGATTTACTGACGTTTTTGACGCCCCTTATTTCGGGTGTGGAGGATGTCGGGAATTTTTGAACCGGCCATTCGAAAGTCCCGCCATTTGACTTCATGAACGTTTCGTCAAATGAGGGCAAGGCTGGGAGATCTCGCGGGCGAAAGACTTGAGGTTTAATACGTGACTGTATTGGAACCAAAATCTTAACCACCTGGTGGGGAAGGAGCGAGTGTTGTGGAAATTGTCTGTTTATGATATATCAATGATGAATCTAACGTAAAATCGAGGCAACATGACAAAAATGTCTTATGTATGTGGTTAGTGTCAATGACAACTTTTCTTCGAAGCTGCTGAGCCTCGCTCGGCCTCTTTGCTTCATCGTCCCCCCTAAAGATAAGTCATTATTTTAATTGTTCTCTTCTCTCTACCTCGTGTACCAGGTTGGTTGTAGTAGAAGTTTGTGTGCAAGACGTTTAGTTTTTATATCGCAGTTTAACATAGAGATCCTTGTGATTGGGGATCTGAATCCTGAGTTAAATAAGAATAGGGATATTTGGTGTGTGATTCGTTGTGTATTGAATTCGAATTGGCACTATTTTCAGTTTGTTAATGAGTCCGGTGTGGACTTTGTGCTTGAAGAGCACGTGTTATATTACCAAGAGTCAGCCTTGTTTTTTCATTAAGTCTTGTGAATGCTTAAGGATGTTGTTTGTCTTTATCAGAGTTTATTTTTGTAATAAAATTGTAAATTTTATCGCCGTATTTCAGTTAACTCCTGGAAGGTTTTGGGAATCTTGCCTCTTCAAGGCCTTGCGATCCGCCCAGTACATCGGGCAGATTTAATAAACTGGTGAAAATCACAACACCATGTATACTTCCGAACATGAATTACCTTCCGTATTCTAGCATAACCTGACAAAATATGAACATTTCAAAAACATTGAGTCAAAACTACAAAACAACAATTGAAAATATACAGTATATGTATATAAGCAGCAAAGAACAAATCAACTTGCAGAGGAAATATATATGATCAACTGGGCAAAATTTGTGCATTTAGGCGAGTACAATGATTCCAAATATAATTCAAAGTACCAAAAATTTTGAACTCAGCCTATTTCGTGTACTAAATGCTCAAGTGTCGAGGCCAATATGAGTAGTTAAGTAATTTTTTCAATGGGTGAAGTATTACGTAAGGAAACAGCTGATTGCCAGGGGATCATAGTCCTCCTGTCGAGATCAATATAAGTAGTTAAATAATTTTTCAACGGGTGAAGTCTTACGTAACGAAACAGCTGATTGGCATAGGATCATAGTCCTTCTGGTGTGTTTTGTTGAGCAATGTTGCCAGCCATATACCTTGCGTATCTCTGTACTTTTTAAAAAATTATATTTACCAATATTATAACCTCTCACAAGATTATATTCTCAAAACTGGTGCTTCTGCATGGATTATTATGTAATGAAGCGGCTGAATGCCATGGGCATGGCTTTCTGCATGTTTCATTGAGAAATGGTCCAATATGCCTTGCATATCTCAGTAACTTATGATGCATAAGCGCCAGCGTAAATATTAGCTGGGTTGATACATATTTTCTGTACACATCTATAATAACTATATTTACCAATATTAAACCTATTATATAAGATTAATATAATCGGTGCTTCTGCAAGAATTAAGAGAACCGTATATGTGTTAGCACTAGGAGGGCGGAGTCTCACAACGTCACCGCTACAAAAGATGCTCTGATTGCTTCTAATATCGGAGAGGGTCTATTTCCATCCAGACTTCAGGAATATGCTCCCGGCATGTGAAGATGATAAGAGGAAGAAGAGCAGTACATATAGATTTTAATTTGTTTACCCAAGAAGAAAATATTTGGAGAAACTCAACAACTCCTATGAAGATAAGAAAAAAACAACTTTGATATAAATTAGAATCTAGACAGGAATTAGACTTTAGTAATCCTTAAGAGATTAAACCCTTCCAAGATGCACAGGAATATGACAGAAAAGCTGAAAAGTAGTTTGGCTTGTCTTAAAAAAGAACTGTTATTGTCCCTCCACTAAACATTCGAAAATAGAAAATTTAACTCAGATAAGAGGATAATCGACTTTAAACTTAAGATTCATTAATTGAAGTAGAATCTTTCATTTGAATTCGCTAGGGTACTGGATTGTTTGTCTAGTTTCATGTGCAAGCCTCCTTTGCTTGCTTGCAGTTCGTCAACACTGCTTGCCTTGGTTGAAGGATACTTAGAAGTTGAGGAGCGTCCCTCGGTAGGGAATATGTAGTTTTGGATGCATTAGGATGAAGGTAAATGACGATACCAAATCTGTCTGGGTAGAATTTATGATGGCTGCACTGTTGCCATCTTCAGCAGTGTTTAATTATCTTCCCACTATGGAGAGAGCAATGCTCAATAGGGGATTGGATAGCCCAAGACTACTACCTATCTACCACAAAGATCTCAACTAAGTTTTATTTTTTATTTTTCATATTTTTTCTTTATTTTCGATGGAGAAAACTTGATGTACATTTGTCAAGAAAAGAGCTCGTCAGCGTTATTCAATGCATACACATACAAAGGAAATTTGGCAGTAACTTTGTACTTACGGCATTGTTCACTTGGTGTTGGTGTTGTTGTAGCTGCTGTTGAAGACGAGGTTGAAATTCCTGTTACATCTGAAACAAATATATGCTACTGTAACACTTAAAGAAACCGGGAACACGCAAGGAAGTCGAGGTTTCTCAGGACGGGAATCAGGTTCCTAAAACTAGGAACAAGAAAATCATATTGATTCCAGAAAAATGGGAAGAGGAAGAATATTGACGAATAAAGGAGGGAAGGAAGCTTTGGATATCTAATGTTAAAAGGGCAATAATGATTACATTACTTGTTGAATGTATAGAATGTGAAAACATCACCCAGCTGAATGAAATATAAAACATGATCCACAGGACTTTGAGAGCCACCTGTCGGTGAAAATGAGAACCTCTATAAGCCGTGTTCTTTACCTGAACCTGAGGCTGTAACTGTGCAGGAGAAACCGTAGAATTTTCTCCATCTCGATCTAAACTTGACCTCCATGAAATTGCTTCCACTCGTTTCAGTAAAAGGTGGTTGAGTTCCGCAATACCTGTAAAAATACACCTCTAGATGTACATTTGATAATCAAGTTTTCTTTTGAAGAAAGACTATTTTGTATGGTACATCTGGCCATCAAGATTGCATAAGTCAGTGTAACTTCGCTGTAATCTTTAGACCCACCAACAGTTGTGAATCCTACTGTAACATACGACAGAGTCAACCAAACATCTTCAGTGAGAAGATGAAGGTCACAATCAAAGTTGGTACTAAAATTTTAAACTTGATCGTCATCTTTAACTTTGTTAGTGATTGGCAGAGGGAAAGTAACGGTTATAACTAATTGTATCAGACGAACCCTGCAAAGGATAATGCTGATGAAGAGAGGAGCCAGGTAGTCGAAGATTATGTTAATGAAAATTATGAACGAATGGTAGAATAACTATCCATTGCCAACATGGCTGTGGCAAGACACAAGATATGACAGAAATAATGAGATAAAATAGTTTTGAGGTGGCTGGGTAAATAGAGGCTTTTAGGATTGCGTTTCATGATTTTCATATAAGGAGACGAGAGATAAAGAGATAACATTTCATAGATGATGATTTCAATACGTTCATGGAAAGAACTGTCTTGATGGCTGAACGAATACAGTCAGCCCTCGATATTCGCTGATTCAGTCATTCGCGATACTGACAACACTATAACCTACCAAATAAAAATTAAGTAATTACTGTTTTTTTTTTTTTTAAACTCACTTCGAAGGTCCATAGGCATCTGCTGCTCAATGGATACCATCTTGGGTAATTCTGAGACTGGATGGTAACGGTCTCCTCAGGTGCCAGGACATGACTGCCACATGGAAGGGAGCTTGCTGAGTTGGGGGCAGAAGAAGGATAAATGTGAGAGCGTGAATATGGAACCAAAATCTGTTTTCAAAGAACTCTTCCCGAAGGAAAAACTAACTTTTTTTTATTCCTGGAAATGAATATAAGGATGATATGGAAATAAGATTAGTGAACGGTTTTCAAGAGACCTAATATTAGTAGAAGTTCAATCACTTCTGTGTAAATGATGAAAGTTAAAGCAGATATTTTATGCTTTTTTGAAAATATCTAATTAAGATATCCAAATGGGATTGATATTAACTTATAATCATACAGATGTAAATTCCCTGCAAACTAAAAACTCTAATTTTGAGTGTTAATATTTTCCCAAGTTTAATGAAAGTTTTACTTATCAAAAGAAGATGATCTTGAGAGTACCTTGTCTGTCGCTACCTGACATCTGCCTCAGCTCATCGAAGACTCGTTGCATCTCGCCTAGTCGGGGCTCCTTTTGGGGAGTGCTGGAGAGGGGGGGGGGGGAATGAAGAGGGGAATATAATAGATATAAAGAAAGGAAAGAAATATATGAGAAAGGTAAATGGTGATGTGATTGTAAAGGAGATATAGATACTTATTGCATTTGCTTACAATTGTGTAGAATCTTTATATTACGGATATGAGATGGAAGGAAAATATTTATGCCACTGACATAAGGTCTTCTGAAAATACTAAAACAACTGATAATTTACTAAATCTTCAAGTAAGAGGCAGATTTTTTTTCATATATAATTTCCGAAAAAATAGCGGAAATAGATATGATAGATATAAAATATATAATTCATTAAATATAATTTCAAGTTTATTCTCCACTTTTTTGTTTGCTTTTTATTTATTATGGTTACAATGATTAGTGTTACGTTGTTTAGTGATATTCAAATTGTTTTTGTCTTTATTTCCTTTCTTGCTAAAATTACTGTTGAAATTATGTTCTTAATTACCAAGAGAGTCTCGATGGATAAAATTAAATGAGGCCAAAGCTTATTCAAAGACTTTCCAACTGGTTAAAATGTTAATGACATTTTAATTACAATTCACAAGGTCATTATGTCATTAAATTTGCCGAAGAAGAAACTCGACTTACGTTCCGTTCCAAGCGGGAACAGCATTCACACACCACAAACTCTGAAGAAGAAATGGAATGGAGAAAGGAATGTAAGCAATATAGGATTAATGTCATATATATTATTTGCAACAAATATCAGAAGAATTATCTATAACAGGATTAATCCGTATTTCAAATGAACCTTTATAAATGAATTAAGGGTTATATTTATATAAGAAGAAATTCTACAGTCATAAAGTCATTATCATAATTCAGAAAACATCTGCTGGAGTCAAGTTAAGTTAATGCGAATCTTGCATCTGTTGCGGTCAATGAAATGAAGGATATATGAGGGGCCAGCAAGGTCATACATATGTATGTATGTATGTATGTATGTATGTATGTATGTATGCATCACCCTTAGGCCATGATATGAAACGTTCTGTTGAAGTTATGAACAGATATTATTATTATTATTATTATTATTATTATTATTATTATTATTATTATTATTATTATTATTAGCCAAGCTACAACCTGAGATCAGGATGTTGAGGAGCCACTGTCCTTGACCTACTTACAATGATACTTTGAATTTTGTTAGGATTCAACTTCATACCCCATAATTAGCACCATGCATTAATTTTAGCTAAATCTCTCTTAAAGGATTTAGCAACCCCAGATCTACATTCAGGAAATGGAGTTGATACAAAGAGAGTAGCATCATCTGCATATGCAACAAGCATGTTTTCTGTACCAAACCACATGTCATGTGTATATAAGATGAAAACTAATGGGCCAGGAACACTACCCTGTGGAACACCAGATATCACATTCGTATTATTATTATTATTATTATTATTATTATTATTATTATTACTATCCAAGCTACAGCCCTAGTTGGAAAAGCAAGATGCTATAAGCCCAGGGGCCCCAATAGGGAAAAATAGCCCAGTGAGGAGAGGAAATAAGGAAATAAATATATGAAGAGAACAAATTAACAATAAATTATTCTAAAAAGGGTAACAACGTCAAAACAGGTATGTTATATATAAACTATTAACAACGTCAAAAACAAATATGTCATATATAAACTATAAAAAGACTCATGTCCGCCTGGTCAACAAAAAAGCATTTGCTCCAACTTTGAACTTTTGAAGTTCTACTGATTCAACTACCCGATTAGGAAGATCATTCCACAACTTGGTAACAGCTGGAATAAAACTTCTAGAGTACTGCGTAGTATTGAGCCTCAGGATGGAGAAGGCCTGGCTATTAGAATTAACTGCTTGCCTAGTAACACGAAAAGGATAGAATTGTCCAGGGAGATCTGAATGTAAAGGATGGTCAGAGTTATGAAAAATCTTATGCAACATGCATAATGAACTAATTGAACGACGGTGCCAGAGATTAATATCTAGATCAGGAATAAGAAATTTAATAGACCGTAAGTTTCTGTCCAACAAATCAGCAGCTGAAGACCAGACAGGAGAACAATACTCAAAACAAGGTAGAATGAAAGAATTAAAACACTTCTTCAGAATAGATTGATCACCGAAAATCTTAAAAGACTTTCTCAATAGGCCAATTTTTTGTGCAATTGAAGAAGACACAGACCTTAAATGTTTCTCAAAAGTAAATTTGCTATCGAGAATCACACCTAAAATTTTGAGAGTCATACAAATTTAAAGAAACATTATCAATACTGAGATCCGGATGTTGAGGAGCCACCGTCCTTGACCTACTTACAATCATACTTTGAGTTTTGTTAGGATTCAACTTCATACCCCATAATTTGCACCATGCACTAATTTTAGCTAAATCTCTATTAAGGGATTCACTAACCCCAGATCTACATTCAGGGGATGGAATTGATGCAAAGAGAGTAGCATCATCTGCATATGCAACAAGCTTGTTTTCTAGGCCAAACCACATGTCATGTGTATTTAGTATGAAAAGTAATGGGCCAAGAACACTACCCTGTGGAACACCGGATATCACATTCCTATACTCACTATGGTGCCCGTCAACAACAACTCTTTGAGATCTATTACTTAAAAAATCAATAATAAAGGGTACCTGACACTTGCACGCATTCGTGGCACGCACTGGCACGCATTGATGCGCGAACTCGCGTGAACGAGCCGTGAAAATGTCGTGAACAGTGCGGGAACTCGCGTGCCAGAGCGTAACAATGCGTGCCATGCGTGCCCAGAACTTTGAAATGTTTAAAGTTTGTGGCACGCATTGGCACGCACAAAATAGTCGTGAAATAGTCGTGAACTATGCGCCAACTGGAGTGAACTGGAGTGAACAGTGCAGGAACTGGCGTGAACTGGAGTGAACGATGCAGGAAGTGGCATGAACTTTATAATGAAGAGAAAAAAAAAGGAAACGAAAAAATTAATGAAAAGGAAAGAAAAATAAACCTAATAAATTTTTATATTTGCTGTTTTAATGTGAAAAAAAATGATATCTTATTTCAAAATATTTCTATAACTTTATAATGAAGAAAAACAAAAAGGAAACGAAAAAATTAATGAAAAGGAAAGAAAAATATAAACCTAATAATTGTTTATATTTGCTGTTTGAATGTAAAAATAAATTGATGTCTTATTTCATGCACACACTTATTTTCCTCTATTACCAATCAAGACCCAAAACTTTTGTTTTAAATAAAAATCAACTGAAAAATAAACCCAAGAAATTTTTAAGTTTGCTGTTTGAATGTAAAAATAAAATGATGTTTTATTTCATCAACATACTTATTCTTCTTTATTACCTTAAAATGAAGAGCAAAACAAATTTTTTCTGTTTGCTGTTTTAATGTAAAAATAAAATGATTTCTTATTTCAACACACTTTTTTCTCATCAACACACTTTTTTCTCTATTACCTTAAAATCAACAGCCTAAAAACTTTTCATGTTTGCTGCTTTTAATGTTAAAATAAAATGCTTTCTTAATACTTGTACATAATTTATGTCTGCTATTTATATGTAAATCAAATGCTTTCTTATTGAAACAAAAATAAGGGGAAACAAAAAATACAAACGAAAAAGATACGTTTCTTCTCCTCAATGCAATGGTGTCTCTGACAGAAAGCATTGTTGTCTCTTCCGAAGCCAATCCAAGAATGTCCTCGGGTTGGAGAAGCCCCGTTTTTATATGGAGTGGCCAATTCGTGAACTGGCGTGAATTGGCGTGAACGATGCGGAAACGATGCGGAATGACGAGCGAACTCGCGTGAACGTGTCGTGAACTTCTCGTGAACTACGCGTGCCAATTCGTGCCATCGTGTGAACGTCGCGTGAACGTCGCGTGAACGATGCGCGAACTGGAGTGAACTGGTCGTGAACAGTGCGGGAAAAACACCAGTGCGTGGCAAAAAAGCGCGCAAGTGTCAGGTAGGGTTAATGCTAAGAAACGACCCACCCACTCCCAACTGTTTCAGTTTGAAAACAAGGGCCTCATGATTTACACGGTCAAAGGCAGCACTAAAATCGAGGCCAATCATACGCACTTCCTGACCACAATCAAGGGACTTCTGTACAGCATTGGAGATTGTAAGAAGGGCATCACATGCTCCAAGGCCTTTACGAAAACCAAATTGCAAACTAGGGAGTAGATGATTACCTTCAGCAAACCTATTAAGACGTTTTGCCAGAAGACGTTCAAAAACTTTAGATAATATGGGAGTTATGGAAATTGGGCGGTAATCAGTGGGACTTGAGCTACCACAAACACATTTACATAGAGGAGTAACATTACCAATTCTCCAACAAGTGCTAAAAGCTCCTCTTCTTGCTAACTTGCGCAAAATAACAGATAACTTTGGAGCTAAGAAGTCTGCTGTCTTTATAAAAAAACAATGGAAAAATACCGTTTGGGTCTACACCTCCATAACCATCAAGGACCATCAACAGAGCTTTAATCTCACGAGATCGAAAAGCTAAACTAGTTAGTTTAGCCTCAGGAAAAGAGGAATGAGGAAGTTCAAGTTTTGCATTACTCTGTTTACTGTCAATAACATCAGCCAAGAGGGTTGCCTTTTCCTTTGGACAGTGAGTGACTGAGCCATCAGGTTTAAGTAAAGGAGGAACTGTTGCATCTACACCAAAGAGTGCAGATTTAAGGGTAGACCAATATTTATGTTCCTGAGTTGTATCAGAAAGGGTTTCTTTTATGGTTAAATTGTACTCCTTTTCAGTTGAGGCATATATACTCAATATGGCGACCATCAACAACAACTCTTTAAGATCTATTACTTAAAAATTCAGCAAAAAACCCATTCTGTAGTTTTTAAGTCAAAGGAGTGAAAGACAGGATTCTAACACCCCGCTAATCTTAAAACTCAAAGGCACTGTGTAAATATACAACACTTCGTCTAATGGAAATCTCCTGCCACGAAAAGACTCTGGAACTGGCCTGACAGGATGTCGGTTAGTAGCAATATCAAATCTAAATCCTAATCACAAATTTTTAACGAAGAAAAATCCCCAGTTCCAATGGTCTCGTGTGATTCACTCTGTCCCTTTGACTTAATTTTCTGACATATCTCAACTTCTGTTTGTTTTCACTGTAGATATTGATGATGATCTTGATGGTATCATATTTAGCTCTGCTAGAAGCTCAGAAATGACAATACTCTTTTTATTGATAAGTTTAATTATTCCTAAGCTTAAGATGGAGTAAAGTCAAATTCAATCACTTGCAAAGCCTGACTGACCTGGGTCACTGATGTTTCGTTTACAAGAGTCGGGATCATGGTTGGGGGGGGAGGGAGGGGTGACTGGAGAACTTGACTGTGTTTAGAGAAGCAACGCTTTCTTCTTCTTGGGGTTTTAAATACTTCTTTGCCTCACTGGAGTCGAACCAAATGTTTGCAAAGGAACTGCAAATAATTGGCATAAATCCTTCAGATATGAAAGGAAAAGAGAGTGACATATTCTCTTGTAGTCTTTGTCTTTTAGGAATCTAATAAGGCTAAGTTAGCTTTTATATCTTCACGAATCTTTATATAAAATTCTTAGGAGAAACAGTCATTGAATATATAATGCTAAATAAATGTATATAACGAGCAGGTCTGACTTCCATTTCCCTTTATATATTTCGAATTAATATAGAGAAACGAGACATCTTAAACAATCCAACTGACAACGGACAACGAAAATTCTCCATAACATCGTTTTAGCAGGAAAATGAACTAACAGTTCTAAAGGTTGTTTTCAGAGGGATTTACTAAATATGAATCCAGTTAGTAATTTAATCCTTGGTTAGACTAAACGCTTTAAATTCTATGCAATTGCAAGCGCGAATCCAATAAGTTCAAAAAGGGATGTCGGAAAACCTAACTAAAGCAGCTGAGGGTCCGGGGGCGCTGTAAGCCCCCCGGAAGCTGATGCAATTTTAAGCTACTTTAGTGCGATTTTTCCTGTATCTGAAACCCTTTTCTCTTTATAATTGCATTTATAAGGTGAATACGCATTATGCAATAGCAGCATCCCGATGATATACGTAAAACATTTCAGCATGATTATACATTCCCGGGAAACCTCATCAGCTGACTATCTCTTGAGTTATATCTTTGATTATTGGAGCTCCTGCATCCTTCCGTTCAACTATCAACCAACAGCAATTCTTGACTCATCGAATTGTAGTTAGTCTCTCGACTTTTCCCAAGTTGATTCATATCACAAACACAATCTCCTCATTTCCAGCTCATATATAATGAATTTTTACCACTTAGGAGTGTGTGTGTGTATGTGTGTGTGTGTGTGAGAGAGAGAGAGAGAGAGAGAGAGAGAGAGAGAGAGAGAGAGAGAGAGAGAGAGAGAGAGAGAGAATTCAATCTTCTACATCTTTACTACATTTTTCTTGTAGCAACTATTGAACGGAAGATGTTGATTATTGTTTTAGTTTTAGTTTTTAAGAATTTAGATAAGGAAAAAGTATGATTTAAAATTACAACTTTTTTTCAGATGACATAGTTTTATTTAGTGAACCATGGGAGGAATTGCAAAAGATAGTAAAAGATTTGAATGGAAAATTAAGAAATATAGGATGGAAAATGAATATGAGTATAATTCAGATAATGTTCAATGAAATTTCTGAGAGACAATAAATAAGGGTTATGGAAGAACTTCTAGAGATAGTAAATGAGTATGTGCACTTATGTTTCCGAAGAACATGAGACCAAAATTAAAAGAAGGCTAAGTATAGGATTGTGAGCTTTGGGTAAACAAAATGAAGTTATGAAAAATAAAATGTCACTTTCTCTAAAAAGAAAAATATCTAATCAGATGGGCCTAGCAATAGTAACTTATGCATCAGAAACTTATAGCCTTACAAAAGACTTAGAACATATGCTAGTTACAACTCAAAGATCTATGGAATGAATAATGATAATATTAACAAAAAAAGACAGAAAAGGAGTAACAAGGATACGAGAGCAAGTTAACGTAAAGGATATTTCAAAAACATGTAAGAAAAGGAAATAGACATGGGCAGGTATATGAAAATAACAGATAATAGATGGACAGTAAGAATAACCGACTGGGTGCAAAGAGATTGCAAAAGAAGTAGGGGAAAGAAGAAAACAAGATGGACTGACGAGCTAAGAAAATTTGCAGGTATAGTCTGGCATAGAAATATTATATACACACAGGAGTTGAAGGACATGGCTGAGCCCTTTGCTCTACAGAGGACTAGCAACGGAAGATGATTATATATATATATATATATATATATATATATATATATATATATATATATATATATATATATATGCAGAAGAACCACAGGGAAAATGAAAATACAGAATATACACTTGAGTCCTGACTAGTTTCGTGATACTTCCTCAGAGGACTGATTTATTGAGAGAGGTTTCTTACATTTTATAGGGAAAGCAAAAGAACGAACATACATATAGAGATTTAGAGAACAATGACACTCCCTTACCCGCTACCTGGGCTTGACTCAGGTGTGCGTAGGAGGAGTCTGAAAGCTCGTTAGACACCTGCTAAAAAGGGTCATTTCTAGTGGCGGGTATATTCTTGTTTTCTTCTTATTTTACTTTCATTACAGTTATTTATATGTCAATGCGGTAGCCTTATCTATATAAATACATAAGCAAAACATACACAAAATTACAAATATATATACATATATATACATACATACACATATACATATATATATATGTATATATATATATATATATATATATACACATACACACATATACATACATACACACACATACATATACATATACATACACATACACATATACATATATATATACATACATACAGATACAAATACATATACATATACATAAATACTTACACATACACATACATATACATACACATACACATATACATATATATACACACACATATATACATGTATACATATATACACATACATACCTATGCATATATACATTTATATGTATACAACATTAATATCATAAACATATAATCATGTATATATCAATACTTATATCTAGCATAACACTATATAGTGCCAATATACTTATGCATACTATATAAAATAATTGTTTCTTTTAATGAATGGTAGCTTAGGTCTAAATATTAATTTCACACCGATGTTAATTATTCAAAATACATTCAATTCTACATTAAGTGGTTAATGTTTTTTTATATAGTTTACAAATCTCTTTACATATAAAGGCGTCGAGTTTATACATTCCATGACCAATATTCAAGTTGTTTTCAAAGGTTTCTTTTATGAAACTGGACTCTATGATGTTTCTTTCTACTAAGTTATTTGAATGAACCAATTTCTTTGCACCTGACCAATTAATAGGGTGATTTTTATCTCTAACGTGGGCAAAGAGTGCATTATTATCTTGAGCATACCTGACACTTTTCTTATGTTGTTCAATTCTCTTTTCTAGGGCTTTACCAGTTTGACCAATATAGTATTTTTCACAAGCATTGCATGGAATACGATATACACATCCCTTGGTAATGACATGGAATTAAGAAAAAATCCAATTGAGTTTGTGAATAGTAGTTACAACAAAAAAGTGAAAGAGTTATTAAAAGGGAATGAAGATCTGATAAAAAAGGTTTGTACAATATCACCAACATTGCCATATATGTATGGAACTATTAAAACTCATAAGCCAAAT
This sequence comes from Palaemon carinicauda, assembly GCF_036898095.1. NCBI lineage: Eukaryota > Metazoa > Arthropoda > Malacostraca > Decapoda > Palaemonidae > Palaemon > Palaemon carinicauda. The sequence goes on from NC_090730.1 coordinate 23,593,256, forward strand.
TATCCAGCTAGGCCAATAATTAGCTCTGTAGGTTCAGCAGCATATAAATTATCTAAGTACCTTGTGAATATCCTCAATCCTTTAGTTGGCACCATCTCATATTCAAATATAAAAAATAATGTAGACTTGATTAACAAACTGAATGAAGTACAGATCAACAGTACCTGTAGGCTTGTCAGTTTTGATGTAGTCTCACTATTCACAAAAGTACCTATTGATGACATGTTGGAATTTTTATCTGAAACATTAGATAATAGACAATTGAATCTACCATTCTCCATACACACTTTAATAGAATTAATTAAATTATGTATAAAAGATTGTAAATTTGAATTCAATGGGAGATTTTATTCACAAACTTTTGGTATGGCTATGGGAAACCCTTTATCCCCAGTATTGAGCAATCTATACATGGAATTTTTTGAAAGCAGAATCGTAAATAACATCATACCTAATAATGTAAAATGGTTTCGATATATTGACGACATAATATGTGTGTGGCCAGGAAATGAAAATTTAGATAACTTTCTTCTTAGATTGAATAGTTTGGTACCATCAATAAATTTCACTATGGAGCTGGAGAATAATTGTACCCTACCTTTTTTGGATTGTCGCATACATAGATGTAATAATAGTCTCAAGTTCAGTGTATACAGAAAGCCAACGAATATCTCGGCATATGTCCATTATTACTCAAACCAAGGCAACAAAGTTAAGAAATCTGTATTTACTTCTATGTTTTTAAGAGCATTCCGAGTCTGCAGCCCTGAATATATTGATGACGAAATAAATGGTATTAGAGCAATAGGTAAAAAACTAAAGTATCCTGAAATTGTATTAGATGATGCCCTAAGAACAGCAAAAAAGACTTTTTTCGGTAATGATAACAGAAAAAACTATAACACACAAAATTTACTTGTACTACCTTATTGTGATTCATTTAAAGAAATTCCCCAACTGTTAAAAAACTTCAATGTAAATGTAGCATTTAAGAGTAAAAATACAATAAAAACAGCCTTAATAAAGAATTCTCCTGACATTACCAAGGGATGTGTATATCGTATTCCATGCAATGCTTGTGAAAAATACTATATTGGTCAAACTGGTAAAGCCCTAGAAAAGAGAATTGAACAACATAAGAAAAGTGTCAGGTATGCTCAAGATAATAATGCACTCTTTGCCCACGTTAGAGATAAAAATCACCCTATTAATTGGTCAGGTGCAAAGAAATTGGTTCATTCAAATAACTTAGTAGAAAGAAACATCATAGAGTCCAGTTTCATAAAAGAAACCTTTGAAAACAACTTGAATATTGGTCATGGAATGTATAAACTCGACGCCTTTATATGTAAAGAGATTTGTAAACTATATAAAAAAACATTAACCACTTAATGTAGAATTGAATGTATTTTGAATAATTAACGTCGGTGTGAAATTAATATTTAGACCTAAGCTACCATTCATTAAAAGAAACAATTATTTTATATAGTATGCATAAGTATATTGGCACTATATAGTGTTATGCTAGATATAAGTATTGATATATACATGATTATATGTTTATGATATTAATGTTGTATACATATAAATGTATATATGCATAGGTATGTATGTGTATATATGTATACATGTATATATGTGTGTGTATATATATGTATATGTGTATGTGTATGTATATGTATGTGTATGTGTAAGTATTTATGTATATGTATATGTATTTGTATCTGTATGTATGTATATATATATGTATATGTGTATGTGTATGTATATGTATATGTATGTGTGTGTATGTATGTATATGTGTGTATGTGTATATATATATATATATACATATATATATGTATATGTGTATGTATGTATATATATGTATATATATTTGTAATTTTGTGTATGTTTTGCTTATGTATTTATATAGATAAGGCTACCGCATTGACATATAAATAACTGTAATGAAAGTAAAATAAGAAGAAAACAAGAATATACCCACCACTAGAAATGACCCTTTTTAGCAGGTGTCTAACAAGCTTTCAGACTCCTCCTACGCACACCTGAGTCAAGCCCAGGTAGCGGGTAAGGGAGTGTCATTGTTCTCTAAATCTCTATATGTATGTTCGTACTTTTGCTTTCCCTATAAAATGTAAGAAACCTCTCTCAATAAATCAGTCCTCTGAGGAAGTATCACGAAACTAGTCAGGACTCAAGTGTATATTCTGTATTTTCATTTTCCCTGTGGTTCTTCTGCATCTGAGCATCACGTTTTCCTGTGATTTTTACGCATATATATATATATATATATATACATATATATATATATATATATATATATATATATATATATATATATACATACATACATACATATATATATATATATATATATATATACATACATACATACATATATATATATATATATATATATATATATATATATATATTATTGAAAATAAACGCCCTAATTCAAAACAATAATCTAAAGTTAAAGTTATAGTCCAGATCTTCTGCAGTTGAAATCTCTTTTTGAACTATTGATATTTGCCATTGTATTTCTTGAAACCGCCCGCCCCCCCCCCTCTCTCTCTCTCTCTCTCTCTCTCTCTCTCTCTCTCTCTCTCTCTCTCTCTCTCTCTCTCTCTCTCTCTCTCTGTATATATTTTTAGCTAAAACTTATGTAATCTGTACTGATATTCACTATAACTAAAGTCAAGGGCATCAGTTTCATAGAAAACTAATTTAATGTGTCAGAATATGATTATAGTCTATATCTAGAAAAATATCTTCTACGATTTTCCCTATTTTTTTTTACTTTATATATATACATACATCTATATACACACACGCACACACACAAATATATATATATATATATATATATATATATATATATATATATATATATATATATATATATACATTTCTCAAAGTGGACGGGGAAATAGGCAGTTCTAAAATTCCATTTATTATATATCCCGACGTTTCGTGATCGTCATTATCACATCTTCCAGGGCTACAAATAAGAAGTACATATACAACATTAAGAAATATTAATAAAAAAAATATACAAATATAAAAAAAATATAAAAAGTAAAAATTAGTAAAAAACTAAAAATTCAAGTAAAAATATACATAAAACAAAAGTGGCACCAACCTCGCAAAAGCGCATATAAAAACTGAATGGCATCAACAATTACAGAACAAAACAAAGAAATCTATGACAAGTACTGTACAATTGAGGGGAGGAAGTTTGGCCGTTTAACGACGGAACCAGTGTTTTAATGAAAATTGACTCCAGAATAGGCAAGTCATGGTAATTAGATACCTGTCCTATAATGCTAAAATCTTTATTGTCAATATTTATTTTGCAAATTTTAGTATGACTGCGAATATTTGAATGTTCTGGGTTGGATATTCTGCAACCTGTTCGAAAACTAACACCTCTATGAGAGTCAATTCTGACCTTCAACAACCTCTTGGTAGATCCTACGTAGGTCCCAGAGTTACACTTTGGGCAAATATATCGATACACTACACCAGAGGACATCAAAGGACTCAATCGATCCTTTAAGTGAAAAACCGAGCCAACTGTGAGAGGATTCTTGGGAATTAAGTTTACTACATCAGCTGGAAAATGTTGTTGTATGATTTTTGTAAACTTCTGTCAAAAGGAATCATCATGCATAAAAGGAAAACTCGCATAAAATTTGAGCTTAGGTACTGTTGTTATTTTCTGAGTCTGAGCCAATTTATCATTTAATAATTTGTTGAGATGCTTAAAAAATAATTTAGTCGGAAAACAGTTTTTCTTAAAATAATCACATAAATAAAGTACTTCAGTATAATGAAAATATTCCCAACTAGAAGTAAGAAGGAATGCTTAGTGGAGAAGAGTAAAAATAGAGTTTAATTTAAAATTGTAAAAACAAGAGCTATAAAAATTCGAACCTAATCCAGTAAAAGTCTTTTTTCTAAAAACCGTGGAATTAAAACCTTCTCTCTCTCTAGATACTAACACATCTAAAAAATGTAATTTATTTCCTTCCTCCTTTTCTAATGTGAATTTTATATTATTGTGCTGCGAATTGGCAAAATCGACGAAGGAGTCGGCACATAATTCATTTCTGAATAAAGCGAAGGTGTCATCAACATATCTGATATAAAACAGGGATGGTATCTCAAAGGGCAATTTTCGAGCATGGTCTCCTCCAGGGAGCACATAAAAATGTTAGCAAAAGTGGGTCCCAGAGGGGAACCCATAGCCATACCATCCACTTGTTTATACAACTTGTTTTTAATTCTCTTAATCGCACGTCTTTTAAGAAACTTTTGGAGTTGACGGTGCTGGACACCGCTTTTGTTTTTAATGGCAAGTTGTATAAACAAGTGGATGGTATGGTTATGGGTTCCCCTCTGGGACCCACTTTTGTTAACATTTTTATGTGCTCCCTGGAGGAGACCATGCTCGAAAATTGCCCTTTGAGATACCATCCCTGTTTTATATCAGATATGTTGATGACACCTTCGCTTTATTCAGAAATGAATTATGTGCCGACTCCTTCGTCGATTTTGCCAATTCGCAGCACAATAATATAAAGTTCACATTAGAAAAGGAGGAAGGAAATAAATTATTAAGATAATTTCAACAAAGGGCTATTTATGATCCTATCACTAAATACGCGACTTTCATGCATTCAGCCACAAATAATTTATGATTTCAAATGAAATATGGGCCGAGAATAAACACTTAAGGGATTATTTTTTTTTTTTAAACGGCTCTGTATGAATTAATCAAATGAGAAAATGAATATAACTACTTTCCCATTGAAGGCGATAAGAGTTCACATTGACCTTACTCTACATGTTTGTGATTAAAATGGCCTTGACACTAATGCTCGTGACTATCATAGTTTTACTTTCAAATGTTGAATCATAAATAGTTTTTGACTTTTGAGCAATGATACTGTCGTAGGAAAAACTGTAAAAACAAAATAACTTAATTAAAGAATGAAACCTGAAAATGAAGATAACTGACAAAATAAATATTTTTCACCAATATACCGAGTTTAACAGTGAAACTTTTATTCTTGGGAACCCTAAGTTTAATAGTCAAACTTTTTTTGAAAACCCCAAGTTTAATAGTCAAACTTTTTTCGAAAACCCCAAGTTTAATAGTCAATCTTTATTGAAAGCACCAAGTTTAACAGTCAAACGTTTTATTCTTAAAAAAGAGGGTGGGGGTCGTGACACCCCGCGACGCCCGCCCCCCTCCCTGGATTCACTAGTGAATTGCACAATATTTGATAACATCTACAATTCCTAAAAGATATCTCTATCAAACCTCTTCAATTCTGTCTATACAGAGGAAATTGAGACACACCTAAGTGGTTAAAAACTTTCTACAATAGTTGGACTATTAGCAGGTACTACGACTGGCCTGAATTGAAGGAATTTTAACTTTCGAAAGTTCTTAACGATAATTCTAAGTGAGAAAATGTTTTTATATATTTTCTTATATCTTCTTGATCCTTTTCTAATCTTACCATAGAAAGGTTGAGCGAATAGCAGGAAACGTGCGGACTATAAAGCATCGTTGTTAAAGAAATAAACTTATGAGAAGCACTTATAAATGTTTGTTTCACAAACATGAAATGCAAATCCTCGACCTGTGTCTCGGGCAAGGCACCTTTGAAAGAGATATAAAAACATGTTGAGGCTTACCAGCAGGAGCAGAGCCAAAGACAGGGGAGTGGATTCCATCGTGGCTGGGTGGAGTCAAAGAAGAGTTCTCTGCAGAAGCCAAAGAGTCAACTCCAACGACAACTGCAACGGCTGGTCAGGAAGTTCCTCTCCCTCTCTGAGGCTGCACAGGTGACCGACGCCCTTTAGTTCATTGGATATCAAATTTTCTAATTATTTCTTTTCATCTAAAGTTTTAAACACTTGTGGCAACTGCAGCTAAAAGCGTCATTACTGTAGTTAGGTTATATATAGACATATATATATATATATATATATATATATATATATATATATATATATATATATATATATATATATATATACTGTATATCATCATCATCATCATCTCCTCCTACGCCTACTG
>NC_090730.1:23602355-23623294 GCF_036898095.1 Palaemon carinicauda
TTCACTACCTCCCATTCCTTACCTCTCTCTATCTCTCTAACAAATGATATCTTTGTTGCTCCTCAAAGTTTCATTTATATTGAAAATCAATCATGATTCAATTTTCCTTACTTTCTCCAATCTCGCACCATTGGTCACATCGCGGTATTTTCGAAATTTCTGGAAAATCCGCGATATATGTATATACATGGGTTATGAAAAAAATCCGCGAAGTGGTGAATCCGCAATGGTTGAACCGCGAAGTAGCGAGGGCTCACTGTATATAGTATGTATGTATATATACAGTAGATGATGAATGGAGAAGTATTGAATTAAAAGCTCAAGATAGAGACGACTGGCGAAATCTAACCGACGCCCTTTGCGTCAATAGACGTAAGATAAAATATATATATATATATATATATATATATATATATACCTATGTATAAGAATATATACATATATATATATATATATATACACACACATATATATATATGTATATATATATATATATATATATATATATATATATATATACATATATATATGTATATGTATGCATATATATATATATATATATATATATATATATATATATATATATATATATATATATATATATATATATATATATGGTTACATATGTATACATACAAATATTTAGGTAGCATATATTTTTATATATGTAAATTCTGTACATAGATATAAATATATATTTATATACATTGTCGAGAATTTTTCTCCGACTTATTGAAAACTAATGATTCTAGGCCCGATGGAATGGGCCGATGATAAGACCTTGAAGAGGTTTGCTTTCCAAAACAAGTCAGGAAAGTTTAAATAAAATATGATCACAAAATTGAGTTTATTACAAAAATAATAATTTAAAAAACACAATGAAAAGTCTCGCAAAATGAGAGTTAAGTCTTCAACCTTACTGTACACGCAGTTACTCGACACTGACAAGAAATTCAAATACAGGCTCTCATGACCTTAGAACACAGTAACCCTCAAGGGGCTTGCAACATGTGCTCATAAAACTCTAAGTCCACGGTTGGACTAAACAAGGCGAAATTACAATATTACACTGATAGTTCTAGGGCAAATTACATACTAGTGCCTGCAGAAATCATTTGAGGCATAAAACAAATCCCTAATCCCAGGGATGACAAATTTACAGACAGATAAAAATGAACATAATTCACACTATCAAAGGAACCGACCTGGTACCGCGGTAATTAGGAACCAGAGGCAGAGAGACACGCTACAACTCCATAGACAGTACTTACTTAGTTCGGGATTTAGGCAGGAATGGTCGAGCGTCGTTCAGCATAGCTCAGAGGAAAACTACTGTCTCCCGCACTAATTAACGGGTCCTTGTGAAATGCGCGGGAACTCTCACTTTATTTAATCAACAAGGGGTTTAATCGAGTTTCTTTATCGAATACAAAACAGAAAAACAGTCAAAGTCTTACGTCAGATTAAAGGATAAACTCAATACTTCGGCTAAAGACCGTAATTTGCCAGAATCGAACAAACTAGTGGGTCCTTGGCTCTAAACATATACATCGATAATTTTACCTTCATGAATGAATACAATATCATTTTCGTAAATTGTAAATAATAAAGACTTTGTTTCTCTGACACCCGCTCCTTCCCCACCAGGTGGTAGAAATTTACACCACAATATCGTCACATATTGGACAGCACTCATTCATAGAAACGCCCGCAAGATCTTCCAGTCTTGCCCTAATTTAACGCAACGTTTGTGAAGTTAAATGGCGGGGATTTCGATTGATCAGTTCGAAACTCCCGACATACATCAATAAACAATACTATTTAGCTGTATATTTATTCAGTGTAACATCTCAAAATAGGAAGTAGGTAAATCTCGAAGTGGCATTCACATAATTTGCAATAAACTATTTGTGCGACGTTAATTTCCATTGATAACCATGCTAACCCCCACCCATCTCTCCCACCCCAATATGGCGGCTGTCTTCACGTACGCACGGGCTACCATTGATCGATATGGGTCTCACGGCATCTAATTGTATATCTATGAGTTTCTCTGAGGCTCTAATGAATTTGAAATGATTTAGTCATCAACTGGAGTAAGCTAATTCTCGCTTGAAATTTCTGAGAATTTAATTAATTCTCACTGACGGCCCACCAAATCTAAACTAATTTAAGTTGAACGTACCACAAATTTAGATTAATCATCGCCCGAGGGTAGGCCTACCACAAATCCGAACAAGCCCAGTTCCCGTATAATAATAATAATAATAATAATAATAATAATGTGTTTGGCTGGTTGACGTTCTGGTGATCATCTATTCTAATGAAACTGGAACTGAAACCAGACGACTCTAGCCTTTACCCTTTATGATATTTCAATGACTAATAGTTGAGATATTTTCAAGAATCTTTTTTTTTATGAAATGTTTCAAATAATCTTTCCGGAAAGTCCATATGTAGGGATTTTAGAACCTACTGATTAGTTTTTATTTCATCCATAGTTCCGATACTCTCCTGAAAATCCAAAATTAAAAGGAAAAATAAAATCTCTCCAACGTTACTATTTTTTTGTAGTTTGCTAAAATTGTGAATGAAAGAAAACGAGTTTTAATACCCCTTATAGAAAATGAATCTTACCTAAGATTAGGAGTAACTATGCGCAAAAGAGGTTATCATTTAGATTTTAGACTTATTCTATTCGCATGACAGCCGTGTATTAAACTTCAAACTGCTATTTGTACGACAACATCTGGTGACGGAATTTAGAACTAAATTAGCTGGCTCCCTTATTTGTTTATAATTAAGTCGAGGACGCTCTTAAAATGTGAGTTTAATATTTTTCAGATTTTGATACGTTTTCATCATTTTCTCTGTAACTGTGAAGGATGGGGAGAGAAATGCAGCAAGTCACCGAAGTCAAAGTTAGGACACTATAGTAAAACAGAGATGAGCAACTCCGGCGTCATTTTGGTTGAACCAGAGTCAATAAATTCAGTTTGTATTGACTAGGGGTTGAGCCAGAGTCAATATATTCAGTATGTATTGACTCAGGGTTGAACCAGAGTCAATATATTCAGTTTGTATTGACTAGGGGTTGAGCCAGAGTCAGTATATTCAGTATGTATGAACTTAAGGTTGAGCCAGAGTCAATATATTCAGTATGTATTGACACAGTGTTGAGCCAGAGTCAATATATTCAATATATATTAACTCAAGGTTGAGCCAGAGTCAATATATTCAGTATGTATTGACTCAGGGTTGAGTCAGAGTTAATATATTCAGTATGTATTAACTCAGGATTGAGCCAGAGTCAATATATTCAGTATGTATTGACTCAGGGTTGAACCAGAGTCAATATATTCAATTTATATTGACTAAGGGTTGAGCCAGAGTCAATATATTCAGTATGTATTGCCTCAGGGTTGACCCAGAGTCAATATATACAGTATGTATTGACTCAGGGTTGACCCAGAGTCAATATATACAGTATGTATTGACTGAGTTGAGCCAGAGTCAATATATTCAGTATATATAAACTCACTGTTGAGCCAGCGTCAATATATTCAGCATGTATTAACTCAAGGTTGAGCCAGAGTCAATATATTCAGTATGTATTGACTTAGAGTTGAACCAGAGTCAATATATTCACTATGTATTAACTCAGGGTTGAGCCAGAGTCAATATATACAGTATATATTAACTCAGGGTTGACCCAGAGTTAATATATACAGTATGTATTGACTGAGTTGAGCCAGAGTCAATATATTCAATATGTATTTACTAAGGCTTGAGCCAGAGTCAATATATCCAGTATGTATTGACGCAGGGTTGAGCCAGAGTAAATATATATAGTATGTATTGACTCAGTGTTGAGTCATGAACTCTTGTTCTCGGAAGAATTTCTGTGAGACCAGAGTGAGACAATGCGAGACTTGAGTGGCGTCGGTAGAGCTGGAGGACTGTTGTCACTGTAGGAATGCTGTCAAATTCAGTTTCGATATAGTTCATTAGGGTCATAAATGTCATGCAAAGTTTATTGAAGTATTTTATATTCAAAGTCAATAGTGATAGTCTAAGAAATGCTTCTCGGTTTTGATTTTGAGGACATATTTTAAAGTAGCTGTATTCTATATTGCTGTTAATTTTAGCAGGCATTGATTTTTTAGATAACTAGTCAAATTTTCATTACAGGGAATATCTCTCTTGATATTTTCATTGATTTTAACATAATCTATGAATTAAACTGTTGTTAGATTGAAAAAGGCGGTGGTGGCCGATGCAGTAACGTCCCTGACTGGTGTTCGAGTCCCGCTCAAACTCGTTAGTTCCTTTCGTTGCTGACTTTATCATCCATGTGAGCAAAGAATGGAGGGGGGTGGTTTGGGGGAGCCTATAAGTCTAGCTGCTGAGTCATCCTTGGTCATAGATTGGGTGGAGAGTGGGCTTAAGCACTGGTCATACGTATATATGGTCCGTTTTTAGGGCATTGTCCTGCTTGATAGGGCAATGCCACTATCCCTTGTCTCGTATATTAATTGCAACAGATCCGATATTGAAATCGGAATACAAAATGATAAAGAATGAACTGAATAAATGAAAGAAGCAGAATCAAGATTTGGTAATGTTTAACTACATCAGCACGATCATAATGTTAAAACAATCTCATATGATACAATGATAGAATTACCAGCATCTCAATACACTAGATACTTCTAAACATTTCAGACATGTGTAAACTTAATGCAAATAAGAAAAGGCTTCCTTGAAGGGCAAAAGAAAAAAAATTAATGGTAAAATTTACCAATACATATGGTCACATATGTTTCCCTTAAATGCCAGGCTATAAGAAATACATCTGTCTTAATTCACTTTCTAAAAGCAAACAAATGAAATTACATTAGAATCATCATTCTTATGAACTATAGAAAGGATTGACTGCCTAACAAAATACAGGAACAAATGTAGAAATTGTTTTCAAATGGGAGGGAAGATAAAAGGAAGAGAATGACAGGGTTTTAAGCAACTGGCGTTCAATGTCTTTTCAACCGGGCAATGATGTGAAATGAGAGGTAGAGAGGAAAAGACGGGAGCCACTCACTGTAGATGGTCGTCCCGACAAAATCAGCACGAATTCAACGTGACGTCACACGGGCCAGAAGATCACTCTAAGCAAGCGATGAGAGGCTTATCCTCCTTCCTTATCTTCAGCTCAATATTCAGTCGTGATTAATTTAGTAAATTTGTTATATACTATCATACATCATCCGACATTCTATTGTAAATTGCAGTGAATAGGATCAAATAAGGTATGCTTTTATTACCAGAAAGCTTAAAAATATGAGTTAATTGAATAATCACTTATCATAGTAGAACTTCAAGAAAGCAAAATTATTACATATAAATAAGAGTTCTCATAAAAGAAAGGCGGTGTTGGGGAAATAAAAAGCCACTTGTCAATCCATAAAGGAGAGGTATCTTGGATACAAGTCATTTCAAAGTGTTTAGTTTTATTTATTTCTCTTACAAGAAAAGATAAAGTACCGTTTATAAGAAAAACAGTAATAATTGATGATAAGAACTTTGTATTATCAAAATAAACTAGATTATATGAATAGAAATTTAAGGAAAATTGGAACTTGTTGGATATATCACTTATTAAGTGACATTTTGAAACAACTTAAGTCTTCGTGTCTGTAACATTAGATAGATTAAACATTTTCCCTTTAAAAGGGATCAGAACATTAGTTTTCATCTCTTGCTAAAGAAAACTTCCTCAAAATATAGAAATCTTTTGCTGAAAGTTTAACAAAGTCTCTCAGTCTCAGTGAGCCTTTTGAGGCTGAGATCCCCAGGGTAATCAGATTAGAAATTAGTATTGTTATTGTAATAAGGATAAATAATAAAATTTTAAATGCCAATATATTTCATTTATCACAATTGTTCAAAAAGAGGAATGAATAAACAACAAGTTATAAAGAAAAAAATGGTAATTCTATGATCAGGAAAATGAAATTAATGCCTGATTGTGTTGACATAATCTCATTAATGTCTGATGTGGTCCATTCGGTGTCCTCCATGGTCTTGGGCAAGTTTGAGAACCTGCGATGTTTGTAGATATCCAAGAGAGATAGTCTGAAAAAGATATCACATTAGTAAAATCAATTCATAATAAGATCTTAAAAGAAAACTTTAAATAGATCAAAGATTAATATTGATTACGTTGGTTGTTCATCTTTTTATCTCTTGTTCATAATATCATTGGCCCAAATATAATTTTTAATCCTTATTTATCTATCTATTTTTCTATTACCATAATCTTTGACATCTTGTTTCACCTCATTGGCAAAATCACTAGTTTTGAAACTTCCTTTGGTAACATGAATCTCTAGACATGATAATGATTCTAATATTAAAGTTATTAAACCTAATCATCTTTTTGTTTGATCTTGAAACCTTATTGTAAGTTCATTTGACAAAGTACTCTTTGCTTTTACTTGTACTTGACTGACAATTGATATAGGAACTTGCTCACTGGTTTTATCTTTTGAAAGGTTTAGATTACCCTAAGTCGCATGTTTATTTAATATTTAAAATTGTGCTGCTCTTTTAATCATATTTTCATTTACTGACGAAATTTTCCTTCTTTTTCACTATCTGTCAATTTAGTATCTATCTCCCTTCGCTTTTATTTTTTTATTTGATTAGTTGGTTCTGTTTTCGTGTCAACCTTTATGCTGGACATTGAAAACTTCTTGTTTTGAAAATATTTCCATTCCTCACACTTTCGGTCAGTCATGTATCATAAAGGGTCATAAGGAAATTATTCAAACCAAATATCCCGGTATTTCACTTACTGCCTACTCTTGCGTACACTCCAGGACTGTTTGCATCGGCGCAGCCATAGCCCCAAGAGACCACTCCAATCACCACCATGAATGTTTGAGCTGTGCTACCTGCAGTCACCATTGGACCACCGGAATCACCCTGAAAATGGAAAAATCTATTTTGACTCTACTGAAACAAGTTATGTTTGAGTTTGTGATATTTTCTAGTTTACAAGAGAGACTATCGTCACAGATAGTACGAAAGCTGTAAGCTGTTGGCAAGTTCTAATAAAACACTTAACTTTTCCCTCATTCCTCCATCTATCGCTATGTCTGTTATTGCCAATACTTTCTCTACACTCCTAAAGTAGACTGCTGCTGTTTGCAGTTTATGAATAGATTTGACTGTCCTTATGACTTTTTGTCTAAAGAATTAAAAGCATTTTTAACTGGGAACATTGAAGTCACACAAGTTCTTCAGAATGTCTTTAAACATGGTATTCAAAATATGTAGATACTAATCAAGCTTAGTTTTATAATGTAATTCTATTGTTGTGACTCAACAAACCTGACAAGAATCTTTTCCTCCGGCATCCAATCCAGCACAGATCATGTTACTTGTGATACCACTTAAAAACTGTTGACACCTTGAGTTGGACATTGTTGGAACATCCACTTCATAAAGTACTTTAGGTTGACTACCACCTGTAAAGTAAAATGGTTATATACACAATACTGCACTTGTAACAAAAAATGGAGATAAAAAAAAAAAATAGTCAATGGCAATTTGTCCCAACATATTTCTTATTTCTTATATACTGAATAATGAAATTTTTAATCAATCAATAAATAGGTTGGTCAAGTCAACCTGCCATTTCAGGGTAACGGTGGCTCAGTGATATTGTTGACTACTCCCTCACACTTTGCGTGTCCTGAGTTCAAGACGCGACAGGTGAGCACCGGGCTACAATCTTCCTTTGTCTGTGGAAGGATTGAAACCTACAGGTCTGCTTCATGATATATCAACAGACATTGCCTTGATTCTCAAGGTCTTATATGAGTAGAAAGTCCTTTGGGTGACTTAATTGTATAGTTCTTCAAAGTTGTCCTTCCTCAAAGTTTCAAAGAGATTCTCTCAGTCTCATTATTTCCGCTGGAATTATTGCTCTCTTATTTCTAGGTGATTAATCTTCCTTCGCTTTAATTAGTAAGAATGAATCAACTGCATTTCTTTGGTCCGGGAGTACTCCTTACCTCTTCTCTTGGTTGTGATCAAAGAAATTCTTCTACTCATTTTCTATGAGTATTATTTTGTCTTTCATTCTGCGATGCTGTCCTATCATATAGACTGGTAACACTTTTCATATATATCTACAACTTTATTCTCTAGAAATAAGAAATCTTAATTGAAGGTTCTGTGACTGGTTTGTTCCGCCAGTGCCAAGCTCTGATATTCTCTTCCTACTTAATTTGTCCTGAGTCATATAACTTCCATCTTTCAAGAGAAGGTTATTATTTTTTTGAGATTGAGCCTTACTCCTGCTTCTCTTTCTTATGATTGTGATTTTCATGTCTGAGTCTCTTTATAAAGATCTTAGCAAAACTTTAGAAGTAATAATAACAACCTAATCTTATTTCGGCATGATTTTTAAATGCATGATAGAATAAAAGTCTAACGCACAGAAAAATTCAAGGATTCTTCACAATTACTAAATTTGGAAACGAAATCGTGTAGTTCCTGGAATCAATTTCTTGAGGGAATAAATAAAAAATAAGAAAACTCCGTGAATAGAATGTACTGAAGTTACATGTGCAGAATAATTGCTAAGATAATTGACTGATCTTTACTGCTTGAGTTGAACAAAGATTTCACATAAGTTAAAACTTATTAATAGTGTACAAACCTGACTGTAATGTTCCCCAGCCAGTAACTGTAGCAGTCACATCACTATAGGCATTGCCTGCATCTGGAAGACACACGGGGGCAATCTCGTTGCCTGACGGGAAGGTGAGCAGAGAGGACAGCTTGATCAACGCCATATCGTTGTCAAGAGTGTTTCTGTTGTAACTTGGGTGCATGATGATCTGTAACAAGATTGATTGATCTGACTTATTTTCCACATAACATTGGCATAACCTTTGAAAGATATCTGTTATTGTAAAGCCTGTATTTTGAAATCAGGAAAATTATTCTGTATTGATTTGCACAATTCATTTTAAATTACTTCTTCTTTCAAGGAACAAACAAAGATTTATAGCAATACACCTAGACAGATTTTCTGTATAAAAAAGTTCATAGCAAATAGAAGAGCCTTAACTAATTTCATAACTTCTGTTAAAGAGAATTTCTAATAAAATATTTTGCCAGAACTATCAACAGGTTTACTGACTTACTCTTGAGGCTTGGATCTTTAGTCTAACCGATGTTTCAGTTAATGTGGAATAGTCGTGTTCTCCAACGACTACATAGACGCTTGATGCACTGTCTCTGGAAAGGGAATTGGATCGTTGTTAGTAACAATAGTCATTTCTACTTGAAAAGGTCAATATCGCCATAATAAGAATAAACGTTTTCAATGAGGAAATGGTACTACATTTTACATTACCTGATTTCTTATAAAATCTTTGAAAATTTATTTATACAATGTTTAATATTTGCAAAAACAGTTATTAGTCAATACAATCCTCTCTTCAGCAACAAAATAGGGCATCAAACTTGCAAAATTGAATTTAGTCAATATATTCCCATGAAAATTCTTACGCTGCTTCACAGAGTCATGGATAGGATATCGCCGGAAGTTTTAAATCTCTTTCATAAATAACGAATCTTCCTGAATGAAATATGAGAAATTAGGCCCACCCCAAAAGTAGGCCTCTTACCCATCGACACAATGAGATGCGGTCAGGATCCACTCATTGGAGATGATAGAACAACCACAATATGGTCTGTTAGATGAAGCTGTTGTCAACGCAACTTGCCAAGGGTATTCGTGCACTGTTGTCGGTTGGCCTCCAACAATCCTGGTCACTGGGTTTCGTCGGCCACACACTGCGCAAGAGAATTAAATGCTTCATTGTCTCATGTATAGACTGTTTGCTTGTTTATGTTATAGACTGAACTTTAGTTAGATTAGGTGGTTGCTAAGATTAGTAGAAATTATATGATTTTCTCATTTCATTCGGTTTACTGATTCGGTTAGATTATCTTTAATAAATATGTAACTTTTCATTTGGTTTTCTATAATAAGCCTTGATACACACACACACACACACACACACACACACACATATATATATATATATATATATATATATATATATATATATATATATATATATATATATATATGCGGATAATCTTACAATTGTGTAAAGATTCTATTGTTAATTTTTGTGCCATTTATATGAACATTAGGTAATGGTTAGTCATAATGAAATATGATATTTTATAGTTGCCACAGATATTCCGGGTGAAATAAGCCCCACCCCCTGATGACGTCATAGTCAATCATGTTGTCTCCTGCATTAGCAGTGGTCACAATGCATACTATACCCTTAAAGTGGCTATAAGTTAGTATAGCTGCTAACGTGGGAGACAACCTGGTTGTATATGACGTCATCAGGGGTGGGGCTTATTTCGCCTGGAATCTATACAGAGACTTATAGTTAAGGAATAAAAATAACGTTGAAACCATAAGCAGATATAAATCTATTCTAAGATATTCATATGTAAGAGAATCTACTGATATTGTTGTTTTATTCTTTTAATCTTTTGTTATCTGAACAATTATCATCAATACACGAAATATCTCGAATTCTTTATTAGCAGCAGTCACTCACTCTTGCATGAATCACATAGAAATACAGAATTTAGCAAAGACTCCTGTAGTTCTTATAAAATAACGATCGCTGGACAATCCTTTATTATGCATGATAATTGATCTATATTGTTTTGCCTACGGAAATATTTAAGCTCTTAAACAATAATTTTTTTCTTTTTTTTTTTTGATTCCCGCGACATCTAGATGATAAGAGTAAGAAGAGCAGTACATATAGATTTCCATTTGTTTACGTAAGAAGAAAATATCTGGAGAAACTCAACAACTCTTATGAAGATAAGAAAAATAAACTTTGATATAGAATCATTAATCATTAATCCTTAAGAGACTGAACCCTTCTAAGATGCACAGGATTATAAGAAAAAAGCTGAAAAGTAGTTTGGCTTGTTTTAAAAAAAACTGTTATTGTAGCTCCAGTAACCATTCGAAAAAAAAGGAAATTTAACTCAGAACCTTCAAAAAATAAGAAGATGATTGACTTTAAACTTAAGATTCATTACTTGAAGTAGAATCTTTCATTTGAATTCGCTACGGTACTGGATTGTTTGTCTAGTTTCCTGTGCAAGCGTCCTTTGATTGCTTGCAGTTTGTCAACACTGCTTGCCTTGGTTGAAGGATACTTAGAAGCTGAGGAGCGTCCCTCGAAAGGGAATATGTAGTTTTGGATGCATTAGGATCAAGGTAGATGACGATACTAAAACTGTTTGGGTAGAATTTATAATGGCTTTTTAATATTTTTTCGTTATTTTCGGTGAAGAAAACTTGATGCGCATTTGTCAGGTAAAGAGCTAGTCAGCGTTATTCAATGCATACACATACAATGGAAATTTGACAGTAACTTTGTACTTACGGCATTGTTCAGTTGGTGGTGGTGTTGGTGCTGCTGTTGTTGTTGTAGCTGCTGTTGAAGACGAAGTCGAAATTCCTGTCACATCTGAAAGAAATATATGATGTTGTAACACTTAAAGAAACCGGGAACACGCAAGGAAGTCGAGGTTTCCCAGGATGGGAATCAGGTTCCTAAAAATAGGAACAAGAAAGTCATATTGATTCCAGAAAAATGGGAAGAGGAAGAATATTGACGAATATAGGAGGGAAGGAAGCTTTGGATATCTAATGTTAAAATAGCAATAATGATGACACTTATTGTTGAATGTATAGAATGTGAAAAATCCAGCCAGCTGAATGAAAAATAAAACATGATCTACAGGACCTTGAGGGCCACCTGTCTGTGAAAATGAGACCCTCTATGAGACGTGTTGTTTACCTGAACCTGAGGCTGTAACTGTGCAGGAGAAACCGTATTATCTTCTCCATCCCGATCTAAACTTGACCTGCATCATGTTGTTTCCACTCGTTTCAGTGAAAGGTGGTTGAGTTCCACAATACCTGTAAAAATAGACCTCTAGATGTACATTTGATAACTAAGTTTTGTTTTGAAGTGCGGGATCTCTCTCTCTCTCTCTCTCTCTCTCTCTCTCTCTCTCTCTCTCTCTCTCTCTCTCTCTCTCTCTCTCTAAATAATAAATATCTGTAACCAATCTAATATTTTTCTCTTCATTTATTTATCTAATCCAAAGAATGAAAATTTTTTCAACGATAATATACATAATAAAAGATTCCCTTCTTTCTTTAAAAATCAAAGATGATAATATATAATTATCGTTATTCCACAACGTGAATTTACGTTGATGACTTACAAGTGATATTTTATCATCTACTTATCATAAAATTAGCTGTTAATGTGACACGATATGTTAATCTGTCTTTCTCTTGTTTAGTCTGTTCTACTTCAATCAGTTGCACACAGGCTCTGTCCCTTACCAGAAATAGAGTTATTCTATATTTTGATTAAAAGTTAACCAATGCTGTACGATACTTGGCCATGAAAATGAGATTAGGATACACCAATAATTTTACTCTTGAAAATTATTACCGGATACGCAATGATATTTCAAGCATTTCAAGATCCACTTTACATCAAGCAACTTGAAGGAATTTATCTTTTCCCATAGGAAGAAATATAATTTCGTAGTTGCGGTGAATTAGAATATTTGGTGAATAATATTTCTAAGGAATCGCTCCTGCACCCCACACAGATTATTTCGTATGTTATATCTGGCCATCAAGAATGCAATAAGACACAGTGTAACTCCGCTGTAATCTTTAGACCAACAACAGTTGTGAATCCTACTGTAACATACGACAAAGATTTAACCAAACATCTTCCGTGAGCAGATAAAGGTTATAATCAAAGTTGGTTCTAAAAATTCAAACTTCATCGTCATATTTAACTTTGTTTGTAATTGGCAAAGGGAAAATAACAGTTATAACCAATTGTATCTCACTTTACATAGAGACCATCTCCGGTGATTAGGACGGAAGAAAGCCTGCACCTTCTCAGCCTAAAATCATCGCAAGTAATCGATATGGTTGAGTCAACAGACGAACCCTGCAAGGGATAATATTGATGAAGAGAGGAAACGGGTAGACGAAGATTACCTGTATATTACTGAAACTTATGAACGAATAGTAAAATAACTATCCATTGCCAACATGGTTGTGGCAAGACACAAGATATGACTAAAATAATAATTATAAAAAAGTTTTCCGGTGGTTGAATAAATAGAGACTTTTGGAATTGCGTTTAATGCTTTTTATTTAAGAAGACGAGAGATAAAGAGATAACAGTTTGTAGTTGATGATTTCTATGTTTATGGAAAGAGCTGCCTTGATAGCTGGAGGAATACAGTCAGCCCTCGATATTCGCTGAATCGGTCCTTTGCAATACTGACAACTCTATAACCTACTAAATAAAAAGTACGAAAATACTAATTTTTTTTCTTAACTTACCTGGAAGGTCCAGAGACAGCTGCTGCCCACTGAATACCTATTTGGGTAATTCTGAGACTGGATGGTAACGGTCTGGCCCGGTGCCAAACATGACTGCCACATGGAAGGGAGCTTGCTGAGTTGGGGGCAGAAGAAGGATAAATGTGAGGGCGTGAATACAGAACCAAAATCTGTTTTCAAAGAACTCTTCCCGAGGGTAAAACTAACTTATTTTTATGACTGGAAATGAATAGAAGGATGATATGAAAAAAAAGGTTAGTGAACGGTTGTCAAAAGGCAGTATTGCTACTAACATTGGTTCAAGCTTAAACATTTCTTTTTTCAAGTAATGAAAGTTAAAGCAGATATTTCTTATAGATATCTAGTTAGAATATCCAAATGAGATTGTATTAACTTATTACCATACGAATATGACTTCCCGAAAAACTAAATGAGAAAGTTTAGAGTTTCCTAAGTTTAATGAAAGTTTTGCTTTACAAAAGAAGATGATCTTGAGAGTACCTTGTCTGTCGCCACCTGACATCTGCCTCAGCTCATCGAGGACTCGTTTCATCTCGCCTAGTCTGGGCTCCTTGTGGGGAGTGCTGGTGTGGGGGGGGGGGGGGTATAAAGAGGGGAATTAAATAGATAGAAAGAAAGGAAATAAATATACGAGAAAGGTAAATGGTGATGTGATTGTAAAACAGTGTAGATACATATCCCATTTGTATAATATGATTGTGTGGGATTTTTATATTACGGATATGAGTTGGAAGAAAAATATTTATCACTGACATAAGGTCTTCAGAAAATACTTATACCACTAATATTTTACTGAATCACCAAGGAACAGGCAAAGGTTTTCCCAGAAAATTTCCTTTCTTGTCAAAAATAATGTTGAAGTAATATTCATTATATTCAAAAAGTTTCAATCGATAAAAGCAAATGAAGTCAAAGCTTATTCAAATACTTTCCAAATGGTTAAAAGTCTCATGACATTTCAATGAATTCTCAAGGTCATTATGTTATTAAATTTCCCGAAGAGGAAACTCGACTTACGTTCCGTTCCAAGCGGGAACAGCATTCACACACCACAAACTCTGAAGGAAGAAGAAATGGAATAAAGAAAGGAATGTAAACAATGTAATTATATCAGTCATAATATTTGTAACAAATATCAGGGTTGGGTGGGGGTAGTGACTCGAGAAACTGACTGCATAATGAAGCAACACTTTCTTTTGTTGGGGTTTTAAATACTTCTTTTCCTCCTTAACCAATATTCATTTGGAGGAAGTTGTTTGCAAAGGAATTGTAAATAACTGGCATAAATCCATCATATGTGAGATTGAAAAAATGTCAAATTCTCTTGCAGTCTTTGTATTTTAGGAATCTAATAAGCCTATGTTAACTTTTATATCTTTACTGATATTCATATATGTTGTGAAATGAAATAAATGAGCTTTAGATAAACGAGGATTATCTGCCTTTATTCTATCTCAATATACTTCATTTAGCAATGATATAAGGAAACGAGTCTTCTTAAACAATCCAGCTGACAACTGAAAACGAAAATTCCCCAAAGTTATTTACTAAAAAATGAATCCAGTTTGCAATTTTATCCTTGGGGTAAACTAAACGCGTTAAATCGTATTCAATTGAACAATATTTGATAACAGTTGCAAGTCGACTCCAGTTCTGTCTACCCTGAGGAAGCTAAGTCACACCTAATTGGCTAAAAGCTTTCTTCTAAGATGGCTGAACTATTAGCAATTACCATGACTGTCCTGAATTGAAGCAAGTCATACTTCCTGAACATTCTCGGAGGAAAATATGGGAAAAAAAAAAATCGTATTTTTTGTCATAAAAATTACTTGATCATCATTTTTCTATTTGTAACGTAGAAAAGTTATGCAAAAGACGGGAAATAAGCGGTTAATGAAGTGTCGGTGTTCAAAAATATTTATAAAGAACACATATAAATGACTTGTCTTACAAACATGAAATGCTAGTCTTCGAACTGTGTTTCGGGCAAGATATCTTTGAAACTGAGGGAAAAAAATGTTGAGGCTTACTAGAAGGAGCAGAGCCAAAGACAGCGGAGTGGATTCCATCGTGGCTGGGTGGAGTCACAGAAGAGTTCTCTGCAGAAGCCAAAGAGTCAACTCCAACTCCAACTGCATCGGCTGGTTAGGAAGTTCCTCTCCCTCTCTGAGGCTGCACAGGTGACTGACGCAGTTTATAAAGAGGCCGACGAATACCATCGGTTCATTGAATATCAAATTTCTTAATTATTTCTTTTCATCTAAACACTTGTGGCGAGTTCAGCCAAAAGTGTCATGATTAGTTTGGAAATAAAAATAATAAAAATAAGTGTCATTACTCTAGTTAAGATATACTCTATATATATATATATATATATATATATATATATATATATATATATATATATATATATATATATATAATATATATATATATATATATATATTTATATATAGGAACATATATCACAAGCACACGTGATTTTAATTAATGTAAATATCACCCACGAATGGCATTTAATACCGAATTCTATCTTGGGAATATATATCCACTTGGAATTCATTTTATGGTAACAGCTTCTGGCCGGGTGGGGATTCGAACCACCACCTGTACGGCTGGAAACCATGTGGCAGGGACCCTACCGACTGAGCTATCAAGAGAGACTAAAAGTTTATGACAAGTCACCCTACATATTCCTGTCGAATTCAGGAATATGTTCATAGACTTGAAATAAACCCATCTCCACCATGATAGCTAAATCGTGAGTTTGCAACACGTGGTTATTTTAATGAAGATCAGTCCCTGGCATTATAAGAGTTTGAAACATTCGCTTTTTGGTCATTAACTTTTGTGAGTTTGTTTATATGTACAGTGTATATATATATATATATATATATATATATATATATATATATATACATATATATACGTATATATATATTTATATATATATCTTTAAATATATATATATATATATATATATATATATATATATATATATATATATATATATATATATATATATATATATATAAATATATATATATACACACACACACATATATATATATATATATACATATATATATATATATATACATATATATATATATATACATATATATGTCGTCGTCGTCGTTGGCGCCCACTCGTGTCCGAGTATTGGGTTCTGTCGTTTGCCATCAGCCTCCTATCTGTGGGGTGGGTGCTTATGCCTGATGTGGCTGTTAAGTCCTAGTCTGTGGTGGAAGAGTCGCGGACAGTGTTCACAAGGGAGGGTAGGCGGTGGGCGGGGCTGTTCTAATCGCTCTCTCCTTCTTCTCCTCCTAGCCTCCTCATTTTGTCTCCTACTCTTCTCGAAGTCCACGGTGCCATGGTGTACTGTACTCCTCCAGGTTTTCCTGTCCCTGGCTGTTTCTTCCCATGAGGAAGGATCGATGTCAGTTAGAGCCAGGGTGCGCTTTAGTTGATCTTTATAGCGCATTTTCGGGGCTCCTCGTGGTCTGGTGCCCTGGGTCAGTTCTCCGTAGAATATTTTCTTTGGGAGCCTAGATGGATCCATCCTATGCACGTGTCCTATCCAGCGGAGGCGGTGGTGGATGATGGTGGCCTCCACGCTGGTCAGCGAGGCACGTTCTAAGACTTCAATGTTGGTGGTGTGGCTCTCCCAGGGGATTTTCAAGATCTGCCTCAGTTTCATTTGTTGGAAGCGTTCTAGGTTTTTAATATCGTTTTTATATAGCGTCCATGTTTCACATGCATACAGGAGCGTGGAGAGGACTACTGCCCTGAACACCATTATTTTGGTGGTCATTGTCAGAGCGTGGTTGTTAAATACGCGGCAGTTGAGTCGGCCAAAGGCGGAGTGGGCTGCCCTGATCCTGTTCTCCACGTCCTTTTTGCTTGTGGGAGTTGATGTTAGGATGCTCCCTAGGTAGGAGAACTGGTCCACTTGTTCTAACGGTTGGTCATTCACTGTGGTATTGAAGTTGGGGAGCATCAGTCCTGGTGGATGTTGAACGAGGGTCTTGGTTTTGTCTGAGTTGACTTGCATCCCAAAACGTTTGTAGGCATAGTTGTATGCATCAGCTAACGACTGCAGGTCCTCTGCCGTCTGACCTGGGCTGGCATTGTCGTCAGCATACTGCAGTTCTCGCACTGCACACATGGTGGTCTTGGTTCTGGCGCGGAGTCTAGCGAGGTTGAAAGCGCCTCCATCCATGTGGAAACGTAGGTCGACTGAGGGTGTGTCTGGGGGAATCTCGTTGAGCATTGCTGCGGTGTATAGCGAGAAACACGTCGGGGCCAGAACACAGCCCTGCTTCAGGCCGCCTTTGATGGGGAATGGGTCTGAAAGAGAGTTCTGGTGGCAGACTCTCCCAACCATTCCGTCATGGAGGGCACGCACCAGCTTGACAAAATCGGGTGGGCAGCCATATCTTTTGAGGACTGCCCACATGGCAGGTCGAGGTACTTTGTCGAAGGCCTTTTTCAAATCCCAGAAGATGAACATTATGGGCTGTTGTTGTTCGAGGCTCTTCTCTTGTAGTTGTCGCGCACAGAAGATCATGTCTATGGTCCCGCGGGAAGGTCGAAAGCCACACTGGGACTCTGGCAGGACGTCTTCTGCGAGAATAAGGAGGCGGTCAAGGAGAATCCGAGCGAAAATCTTACTCGCGATACTTAGTAGTGATATTCCTCGGTAGTTGTTACAGTTCTCCCTGTCTCCCTTCTTGAAGATGGTAGTGATGTTTGCATCGCGGAAGTCACTGGGGGGGGGGGTCTTGGTCTCCCATATTTTCAGTATAAGGAGCATCAAACGGTTCCTCAAGCCGGGGCCACCGTGAGTGAGGAGCTCCAACGGGATGTTGTCTGGCCCTGGGGCTTTGCCGGGCTTCATGCGCTGCAGGGCCTTGTTGAAGTCATGGATGGAGGGTGGTAGTGCCATCCAGTGACGGACGGGATGCTGCGGGGTCATTCGCAGGAGATCGTCTGGGGTGTCTGCTTGGTCATTGAGGAGGTTCTCAAAGTGAGACCTCCACCTGGCCAGGATGCCCTCGCTGTCGGTGATGGTCGTGGCCCCATCCGCGTCCTTCAGGCTGCCCACTGATGACCGTGTGGGACCGAATATTTCCTTTGTTGCTGCATAGAATCTGCGCAGGTCACGTTGGTCAGCGAAACTCTGTATTTCTGCAGCTTTTCTTTGCCACCAGATGTTCTGGGCTTCACGGATACCTCTCTGGCAACCAGCTTCAGCCATCTTGTGAGCACATTTGTTAGCTGCTGTTGGTTGGTTTTCCAAAGTCAGGCGTGCTTGTCGTTTGGTTTCAATGAGAAGAGAGATGGTAGCATCATTCTCATCAAACCAATCCTGCCATTTCTTGGTGGTGTAGCCTAGTGTTTCCTCCGCGGCACGGGCCATGGCGTTTCTGAGGGTGGTCCAGTGGTGCTCAACAGTGGCCTGACCCACAGGGTCTGCGAGGTATTGTTCGCAGGCCTCCTTGTAGTTCTGTGCCACCTGTGGGTTGCAGAGCTTACTACAATCAAAGCGTTGGTGTGGTACGCTGTCAGGTGCCCTTCTGGGTGGTCGTAGGGTCGTCACGGAGAGTCGGGAGATGAGGAGTCTGTGGTCCGTCCAGCAGTCGTCCGCTCCGGGCATGGATCGGGTGATGCGGACGTCTCCTCGATCTCTGGCTCTGGTCAGGACGTAGTCCAGGGTGTGCCAGTGTTTAGACCGTGGGTGTCTCCATGTGGTCTTTTGTCGCTTTGGTAACTGAAAGATGGTGTTGGTTACCACAAGTTGGTGTTCTGCACACAGACCCAGTAGGAGTTGGCCATTGGCGTTGCAATTTCCAATGCCATGGCGGCCGATAATTCCCTCCCACAGGCGATGGTCTTTGCCTACTCGGGCATTAAAGTCGCCAAGCACAATGAGTTTGTCATTGGCGGGCACTGCCTGGATGGTGCGGTCGAGCTGGGTGTAGAAGGCAGCTTTGTTATCATCGGTTGAGGTCATAGTCGGGGCGTAGACAGATATCAGGGTGAGATGTCTGTCCCGCGTGATGGGGATGCGGACAGTCATCAGGCGCTCACTGATGGCCTTGGGAGCTAGGTTGTGCTGCTGCACTAGCTGGGAACGGATGGCGAAACCGACACCGTGGATGCGAGGCTCCTCTAGGGCCTTGCCTTTCCAGAAGATGGTGTAGCCTGTTCCAGCTTCCCTGATGTTGCCCTCTTCGGGTAGTCTAGTCTCGCTAAGAGCCGCCACATCAACATTGAAGCGGGCTAGCTCCTTGCAGACGAGGGCTGTACGTCGTTCCAGGCGGTTGGTGTTCGTCACGTCTTGGAGGGTGCGGATGTTCCACGCACCTAAGGTTAATATTTTTTTCTTGTTATTTCGACCGCATTAGTGGGATGTCCGCCAGCCGCGGTGAGCTGACCAGACGGGTTTGCCGTGTCCGATGTTTACCCCACCTTTTCTAGGGGCCTCCCCATGTGGGGTGGGCTGCGGTGTCCTCAATAGGCCAGCCCAGTCACGGGTCCAGCTGCCGAACTCTGGTGTCACGGCACCGTCACCAGAGAGCAACTGAATCTTAGACTCGCCGCCTGAGTGCAGTCGTGGGCTAAGGGCTTCCAGCTATCCAGGCCTGCCCCCTTCACCCACGGTGCTGTCGCCTCAGGACTTGCTGGTGGTGATGATGATGATGATGGTGAGAAAGAGATGAAGAAGGGTGGAGGAAACGACAGAATGCCAGTAGCTGGGTATATTGTTTTGGGTGGTCGTGGCTTTGCAGCGGCCACGCACACACACTTGGCCCACATCATTTTCACCGCAGCTCAAGACATATGAGACAGGCGGCTTCTCCGATGTTGGTTGCATCGGGCTGCTGGGTTCTTGTTATGTCAAGGCCCGCCTTGTTGCCTGCCCGACAGGCATTTCCCTCTTCCGCCGGCGCTGGGAAGCTTCGCCGTTGGGGTCTTGTTTGGTTTGATTTTGGAGTTTTCCTTCTCCTAGCCTTTGCCTATCTTAAAGTAAAGGAGAAGGCCTATAGTAATAACAATACACTATGAAAGAGGAGTTAAGATAACATTAATAGGGTAATGATAGTACAGATTAAATAAAAAAGATTGCCACACTGCTGGGAAATGTCTATATCCCATTAGTATATGGAAGAGGTTGATAAGGTATGACCTTAGAATGTTAAAATTTGATGGGGGAAGAACGAATCAAACTGAGGAATTGGTGAAGAGATCTGGTGTTCAGAAGCTGGAGAAAAGGCTGAGAACTTAAAAGATTGAGATGGTTTGGACATCTAGTGAGAAGGGATGAGGAACATATAACCAAAATAAACAGTAAATACAAAAGTGACAAGACACTTCTTGGAGGGCCCCGATAATCATT
>NC_090730.1:23623794-23678794 GCF_036898095.1 Palaemon carinicauda
AAAATACGAATGAAAGAAGAAGAGTAAAGAAAAATTCTTCGCAGGAAAGTCCATATGTAGGGATTTTAAAACCTACTGAACAATTTTCATTCCATCAATGGTCACGATACTCTCCTGAAAATACGAAATTAAAAGGAAAAATAAAATCTCTCTAACATTACTATTTTTTTTGTAGTTTACTAAAATAGTGAATGAAAGAAAACGAGTTTTAACACCGTTCATAGAAAATGCTTCTTACCAAGGATTATGAGTAACTATGGGCAAAAGACGTCATCATTTAGATTTTAGGCCTATTCTATTCGCACGACAGCCGTGTAATAAACTTCAAACTGCTATTCTCACGACAACACCTGGTAGCGGAATTTAGAGCTAAATTAACTGGCTCCCTCATTTGGCAATAGTTAAGTTAAAGACGCTCTTAAAATGTGAGTTTAATATTTATCAGATTTTGATACGTTTTCATCATTTTCTCTGTAACTGTGAAGGATGGGGAGAGAAAAAGGGGAAGTCATCGAAGTCAAAGTTAGGAAGCTATAGTAAAACAGAGATGAGCAACTCCGGTGTCGCGTTGTTTGAGCCAGAGTCAATATATTCAGTATTTATTGACTCAAGGTTGAACCAGAGTCAACATATACAGTTTGTATTGACTAAGGGTTGAGCCAGAGTCAATATATTCAGTTTGTATTGACTAAGGGTTGAGCCAGAGTCAATATATACAGTATGTATTGACTCAGGGTTGAGCCAGAGTCAATATATACAGTATGTATTAACTCAGAGTTGAGCCAGGGTCGATATATTCAGTATATATTGACTCAGTGTTGAGCCAGAGTCAATATATCCAGTACGTATTAACTCAAGGCTGAACCAGAGTCAATATATTCAGTATGTATTAACTCAAGGTTGAGCCAGAGTCAATATTTTCAGTATGTATTGACTCAGGGTTGAACCAGAGTCAATATATTCAGTATGTATTAACTCAGGATTGAGCCAGAGTCAATATATTCAGTTTGTATTGACTAAGGGTTGACCCAGAGTCAATATATACAGTATGTATTGACTGAGTTGAGCCAGAGTTAATATATTCAGTATATATTGACTCAGTGTTGAGCCAGAGTCAATATATTTGGAATGTATTAACTCAAGGTTGAGCCAGAGTCAATATATTCAGTATGTATTGACTCCGGGTTGAACCAGAGTCAATATATTCAGTATGTATTAACTCAGGGTTGACCCAGAGTCAATATATACAGTA
The DNA here is from genome assembly GCF_036898095.1 of Palaemon carinicauda. Lineage (NCBI taxonomy): Eukaryota > Metazoa > Arthropoda > Malacostraca > Decapoda > Palaemonidae > Palaemon > Palaemon carinicauda. Next base: position 23,625,047 of record NC_090730.1, read on the forward strand.
TGTATTGACTTAGTTGAGCCAGAGTCAATATATTCAGTATAGATTGACTAAGGTTTGAGCCAGAGTCAATATATCCGGTATGTATTGACTCAGGGTTGAGCCATGAACTCTCGTTCTCGGAAGAATTTCAGTGAGACCTGAGTGAGACAATGCGAGACTTGAGCAGCATCTGTAGAGCTGGAGGACTGTTGTCACTGTAGGAATGGTGTCAAGTTTAGTTTCGATATAGTTCAATAGGGTCATAAATGTCATGCAAAGTTTATTGAAGTATCTTATAATCAGAGGCCATAGTGATAGCCTAATAAATGCTTCTCGGTTTTGATTTTGAGGACATATTTCAAAGTAGCTGCATTCTATTTTGCTGTTAATTTTATCAGGCATTGATTTTTTAGATAACTAGTCGAATTTTTATTACAGGAAATATCTCTCTTGATATTTTCATTGATTTTAACATAATCTATGAATTAAACTGGTGCTAGATTGAAAAAGGCTGTGGTGGCCGATGCAGTAACGTCCCTGACTGGTGTTTGAAACCCGCTCAAACTCGTTAGTTCATTTTGTCGCTGACGTTACCATTAATGTGAGCAAAGAATGGGGGAGGGGTTTGCGGGAGCCAATGGATCTAGCTGCTGAGTCATCAGCAGTCTTTGCCTGGCCCTCCTTGGTCCTAGATTGGATGGAGAGGATGCCTGGGCACTGGGCATATGTGTATATGGTCAGTTTCTGGTGAATTGTTCTGCTTGTTAGGGCAATGCTACTATCCCTTGTCTCTGCTATTGATGGCAACATATCTGATAATGAAATCGGAATACAAAATGATAACGAATGAACTGAATACATGAAAGAAGCAGAATCAGAATTTGGTAATGTTCAACTCTACATCAGAAGGATCATAATGTTAAAACAATCTCATATGATACAATGATAAAATTACCATCATCTCAATACACCAGACACTTGCAAACATTTAAGAGTATTGCTAAATAGTACAAATAAGAATTTTAAAGTACAATTTTGAACGTCCTAAATAAAAAATCAAGCCTTCTGATTGGTCAGATTTATGACGAAAAAGTTTTTCATCAATGATAATCTTATTCATAAATCATATTCATTAATGGCATTGATGTGATTTCTAGCCATGGGACTTTTAATTTATATCTCATGTAATATATACGAGTATGAGTCAAAATAGTGTGTGTATATATATATATATATATATATATATATATATATATATATATATATATATATATATATATATATATATATATATATATATACACATTTATATATATACATATGTACATACATACATATATATATATATATATATATATATATATATATATATATATATATATATATATATATATATATATATATATATATATATAACACATATACATTTTCCCCAGAATATCTATATGGATAGCTAACATTTTAGTACCTGTTTATTACTTTACATAATCGTATATAATATGGGCCTGCCGTTCTATACAGGCCGTTCTTTTGTCATCTTATTTCTCAAAGGAAAGGCTTACATACATTCTCTTTCTATGTGAACTTATGCATACCATATTTAATTTTAAAGTTCTCAGTTGTATTTAGTTAGAACTGAGTTAAGTTGGCTTTCCATGACACAAGAAAAAGCTTACCGGAAAACACATAATACATACTTTCTACCCTTCAGAAAATTAAGTGGTCCGGAAGTCCCTTAAATTTGCCAAATTGAAATGCTATAAAATAAGTTTGAATTGTTTGTCATAAGATCAATTTCATCTTTGATTAGGCCGAATTTCAGTACCTCGATCTCACCTTTTCCCTCAGTGTTTGCATCTAAAGTGCATCTACCTATACACAAACTTGTCATCATACTCGTATGATGACATAGTTATTATTGATGGGCACCACAGTGAGTATAGGGATGTGATATCTAGTGTTCTACAGGGTAGTGTTCTTGGCCCATTACTTTTAATCTCATATACACATAACATATGGTTTGGCCTTGAAAACAAGCTCAATGCATATGCAGATGATGCTACTCTCTTTGCATCAATTCCATCACCTGAATGCAGATCTGGGGTTGCTAAATCCATTAATCGAGATCTAGCTAAAGTGAGTGCATAATGCAAATTATGGAGCTTGAAGTTGAATCCTAACAAAACTCATTGTATGTTTGTAAGTAGGTCAACAACAGTGGCTCCTTAGCATCGGTAATGTTTCTGTAATTCGGTATGACTCTTTTAAAATTTTAGATGTGATTCTTGATAGCAAATTTACTTTTAAGAAACGCCTTCGGTCTATCTCTTCTTCCATTGCACAAAAAATTGGCTTATTGAGAAAGTCTTTTAAGATTTTCGGTGATCAATCTAATTACAAAAAGTGTTTTAATTATTTCATTCTACCTTGTTTCGAGTATTTTTCTCCTGTCTGGTTTTCATTCGCTGATTCTCATTTTAATCTGTTGGACATGAACTTACGGTCTATTAGGTTCCTTATTCTTGATCCAGATATTAATCTGTGGCACCATTGTTCAGATAAGATTTTTCATGATGATGACCATTCCTTACATTCAGATATTCCCAGACAGTACCATCTTGTTTGTAATACTAGGTATGCAGTTAATTCTAATAGTCAGGCCTTCTCCATCATGAGTCTCAACAATACACAGTATTCTAGAAGTTTTATTTCAGCTGTGACCAAGTTGTAGAATGATCTTCCTAATCTGGTAGTTAAATCAGTGGAACTTCATACATAATTAATGTATGAAAGATAAGATCCATTTTAATGTTGTTATTATTTTTGAAATATTGTATTTTAATTGTTCATTGCTTCTCTTGTAGTTTATATCTGTTTTTCCTTCCCTCACTGGGCTATTTATCCCTGTTAGAGCCCTTGGGCTTATAACATCCTACTTTTCCAACTAAAGTTGTAACTTAGCTAGTAAAAATAATCGTTATAAATAACCAACTTTTCTTCATATTTACAAAATAAAATATAACATTAATACTACTTAGTACCTTGAGATTAAGGCTTGTCCAGAGCAAAAATTAAAAGTAACATAACTTTTTCTACATAATGTAGAATATAATTTTACTAAAAGTGATTTCTTCACTAACGGTTCTCTCTTTCAGTTGGATCAGATGATACAAAAATGAATAATACTTGTATCTATATATACACACACACAAACTCACGCACACACAAGTGGTTCTGGGTAGCACCAACTATGTTTGACAGGTGACTGACAGGACGTTGGTGAGTACTCGATTTTAATTTGTCACTGCGACACCACCAGTTGATGTCTGGTTAGACCATACCCAAAATTACTACTTCTCTGATACGTTCATTACTTCAAATACATTACTGTCGCAGCTAAAAGTCAAATTCATAAGATATTTTGATAAAAAATATAGCATTAATACTTCAAAAGAATGCTTAGTGTACTGCATCTTTTATTGGTCAAAGTTCCAAAATATTTTTAATAGATTATCATTTTCATCATTATCCCATAAATATGTTTTAGTATTAGTAACTATTTACACAGGGTAAATTTCTTTCTCCAAAAACTGTTGAATATGTAAGGGCCTGCAGAGCTAATGATCCTGTAGTGAAGTGTCTGGTTATCCTGAATCCTTAGACTGACAACATGTTGTAAGATCCACCAATACCTCGTTATTAAGGTCATGGGTTGTGTCATTTTGAGCTGGTCAACAAAATTAATTACAAGGTTTAAATTGAAGGTTTGGCATTAAAAGAAAGAGAAGCTGGTGTTTCCAATACCTAATAGCAGCGGCCACTTTGTGAAGTGTGTAGAGGAGGTTGAAGAACACTTCCATCTAGGTGAGACAGAATTGTGAAAACTCCCAACCCCTAAATTGAAAAAGTGCATACTCCTAAGGATATTAACATAGCAAAGTTTAACCCATTTTAGAAGGAAAACTAGACTTTTAATGGAGTAAATATCTCATTAAAATCAACAAAAGGTTAACTGTACTGTAAACAGTGAAGATAATCTTGACCCAATTAAGAGGTAGGCAGTGACCCTCAGCTGTCCTTCCGAAGATCCATAGACTCATATATGTGATGATGTGGGGACAGACTAAGCGTGGCCTAAGACCGAAAGACCAACATGTTCCATACACAAACATTTTAAAATTAAAATGGAAGTTCTATTAACTTTCTTGTAACATCTTGCAGATTTCATTCTTATCATCACATGTTCTCCTTGCTGCTTTTTATATGGAAGATGTAGTTAGGATCTTACGAAGCCTCTGGGTCTTATTAGGAAAGATATTATTAACGAGTAATTTTCGAGGCTTGTGAGAATATGGTCACATAATAAACACTTCCTATTGCTTGTCCTCTGACCTGAGTTTTATAATCCAATCCAGACATGTATAAACTTAATGCAAATAAGAATAGGCTTCATTGTAGGGCAAAAGAAAAAAAAATTAATGGTAAAATTTACCAATACATATGGTCACATATGTTTCCCTTAAATGTCAGGCTATAAGTAATTCATTTGCCTTAATTCACTTTCTAAAAGCAAAGAAATTAATTCACATTAAAATTATTATTCGTATGATCTATAGAAAGGATTGACTGTCAAACAAAATACATTAACAAATATAGAAATTGTTCTCAAATGGGAGGGAAGATAAAAGGAAGAGAATGACAGGGATTTAAGCAACTGGCGTTCAATGTCTCTTCAACCGAGCAATGACGTAAAAAGAGAAGGAGAGAGGAAAAGAATGGTCCCACTTACTGTAGATAGGTCAGTCAGACAAAATCAGCACGAATTCCCCGTGACGTCACATGGGCTAGAGGATCACTGGAAGCGAGTGATGAGAGGTTTATCCCCGTTCTTTATTTTCAGCATAATATTCAGTCATGATTAATTCATTAAATTTGTTATATAATATTATATATCATTCGACATTCTATTGTAAATTACACTGAAAAGAAATTGAATAATTTAGGCTTTTTTTTTACCAGAAAGATTGAAAATATCGATTAATTGAATAATCACTTACTGTTGTAGAACTTCAAGAAAGCAAAATTATTACATATAGATAAGACTTCTTATAAAGGGAATGCGGTCTTGGGAAAAGAAAAAAGCCACTTGTCAGTCCATAAGGGAGAGGTATCTTGGATTCAAGTTATTACAAAGTGTTTAGGTTTTACTCATTTAACTTACAAGAAAAGATAAAGAACCGTTTATAAGAAAAACAGTAATAACCCATAATAAGAACTTTGTAGCATCAAAATGAACTAGATTCTATTAATAGAAATTTGTGGAAAGTTCAAATTTGTTGCATATATTACTTATTAAGTGTCATTTTGAAGCAGCTAAAGTCTTTGTATGTTTAACATTAGGTAGAGTATTTGTTTTCCCTTTAAGATGGACTCGGGACATTAGTTTTAATCTCTTGTTAAAGAAAACGCTTCTTCAAAATATAGAAATCTTTTGCTGAAAGTTTAACAAAGTCCCTCAGTATCAGTGAGACTTTTGAGGCTGAGATCCCCAGGGTCAATAGATTAGAAATCAGTATTGTTACTGTAATAAGGATAAATAATAGAATGTTTAAATGCCAATAGATTTATTTTACCACAATCATTCAAAAAGAGGAATGAACTAACAACAAATTAAAAAGAAAAAAATGGTAATTCCATGATCAGAAAATTAAATTAATGCCTGATTGTGCAGACATAATCTCATTAATGTCTGATGTTGTCTATTCGGTGTCCTCTATGGTCTTGGGCAAGTTTGAGAACCTGCGATGTTTGTAGATATCCAAGAGAGATAGTCTGAAAAAGATATCACAGTTGTAAAATCAATTCCATCATAAGATTCTCAAAGAAAACTCTTAAATAGATCAAAGCTCAATATTGATTACGGTGGTTGTTCATTTTTTCTATCTGCTGTTCATAATGTCATTGGCCCAAATATCGTTTTTAATCCTTATTTATCTATCTATTTTACTATTACCATAATCTTTGACTTTTTGTTTCACCTCATTGGCAAAATCACTAGTTTTGAAACTTCCTTTGGTAACATAAATCTGTCGACATGATAATTTCCTAATAGCTACTTTGACTTGTGGGTCTACTTGTCAATGCTTATCAATATTCATGATAATCATTCAAATATTAAAGTTATTAAACCTAATCATCCATTTGTTTGATCTTGAAACCTTATTGTAAGTTCAGTTGACAATGGACTCTATGTCTTTACTTGTACTTGACTAACAGTTGATATAGGAACTTGCTCACTGGTTCTATGTTTTGAAAGGTTTAGATTACCATAAGTCACATGATTATTTAATCTTTAAAATTGTGCTGTTCTTTTAATTACATTTTCATTTACTGACGAAATTTCCCTTCTTTTTCATTGTCTGTCAATTTAAAATTTATCTCCCTTTACTTATGATTTTTTTTTCCATTTGTTTAGTTGGAAACAAGAATACCATTCTATTTTCGTGTCAACTTTTATACTGGACATTGAAAACCTTTCTTATGGAAGTCATTCAAACAAAATTTCTTGGTATTTCACTTACTGCCTACTCTGGCGTACACTCCAGGGCTGTTTGCATCGGCGCAGCCATAGCCCCAAGAGACCACTCCAATCACCACCATGAATGTTTGAGCTGTGTTACCTGCAGTCACCATTGGACCACCGGAATCACCCTGAAAATGGAAAAATCTATTTTGACTCTACTGAAACAAGTTATGTTTAAGTTTGTGATATTTTCTAGTTTACAAGAGAGACTATCGTCAGAGATAGTACGAAAGCTGTAAGCTGTTGGCAAGTTCTAATAAAACAATTAACTTTCTCCTCATTCCTCTATCTATCGCTATGTCTGTTATTGCCAATACTTTCTCCACACTCCTAAAGTAGTCTGCAGCTGTTTGCAATTTATGAATAAATTTCACTGTCCTTATGACCTTTTGTCTAAAGAATTAAAAGCATTTTTAACTGGAAACATTGAAGTCACACAAGTTCTTCAACATGTCTTTAAACATGGTATTCAAAATATGTAGATACTAATCCACCTTAATTATATAATGTAATTCTATCGTTGTGACTCAACAAACCTGACAAGAATCTTTTCCTCCGGCATCCAATCCAGCACAGATCATGTTACTTGTGATACCACTTAAAAACTGTTGACACCTTGAGTTGGTCATTGTTGGAACATCCACTTCATAAAGTACATTAGGTTGACTACCACCTGTAAAGTAAAAGGGTTATATACACAATACTGCACTTGTAAGAAAAAATGGAGATAAAAAAATAGTCAGAGGCACTTTGTCCCAACATATTTATTATTTCTTATATACTGGCTGATTAAATTTTCAATCAATCAATAAATAGGTTGGCCAAGTCAACCTGCCATTTCAGGGTAATGGTGGCTCAGTGATATCGTTGATTACTCCCTCACACTTTGTGTGTCCTGAGTTCAAGTCACGACAGATGACCACCGGACTACGATGTTCCTTTGTTTGTGGAAGGATTGAAACCTACAGGTCTGCTTCATGAGATATCAACAGACATTGCCTTGATTCTTAAGGTCTTATATGACTAGAAAGTTCCATTGGAGACTTAGTTGTATAGTTCTTCAAAGTTGTCCTTCCTCAAAGTTTCAAAGAGATTCTCTCAGTCTCATTATATCCGCTTGGTTTATTGCTCACCTATTTCTGGATGATCAATCTTCTATCGCTTTACTTAGTAAGAATGAGTCAACTGCATTTCTTTGGTCCGTGACTATTCCTCATCTCTTCTCTTGGTTGTGCTCAAAGAAATTCTGCTACTCATTTTCTATGAGTATAATATTTGCCTTCATTCTGCGATGCTGTCCTATCATATAGACTGGTAACACTTTTCACATATCTCCACAACTTTATTCTCTAGAAATAAGAAATCTTAATTAAAGGTTCTGTGACTGGTTTGTCCTACCAGTGCCAAGCTCTGATATTCTCTTCTTACTTTTGTTTGTCTTGAGTCATATAACGTTCCATCTTTTAAGAGACGGTTATTATTTTTTAGAGATTGAGCCTTACTCCTGCTTCTCTTTCTTATGATTGTGTTTTTCATGTCTGATTCTCTTTATAAAGATCTTAGCAAAACTTTAGAAGTAATAATAACAACCTAATCTTACTTCGGCATGATTTTTAAATGTAAGATAGAATAAAAGTCTAACACACAGAAAAATTCAAGGATTCTTCACAATTTTTGCTTCAAGTATTACTAAATTTGGAAACAAAAAAGTTTATTCCGTTTATACCTAAAGGGTGAAATCGGTAGTTCCTGGAATCAATTTCTTGAAGGAATAAATAAAAAAATAAGAAAAACTCCGTGAATAGACTGTACTGAAGGTGCATGTGCAGAATGTGATCTACACCAAAATATTTCTCTGCTAAGATAATTGAATGGTCTTTACTGCTTGAGTTGAACAGTGATTTCAAATAAGTTGAAACTTATTACAAGCGTACAAACCTGACTGTAATGTTCCCCAGCCAGTAACTGTAGCAGTCACATCACTATAGGCATTGCCTGCATCTGGAAGACACACAGGGGTAATCTTGTTGTCAGAAGGGAAGGTGAGCGGAGAGGACAGTTTGATCAACGCCATATCGTTATCAAGAGTGTTTCTGTCGTAACTTGGGTGCATGATGATCTGTAACGAGATTGATTGATTAAACTTATTTTCCATATTATATTTTCTTAAATTTTTTAAATATATCTGTAATTATAAAACCAGTATTTTGAAATCAGGAAAATTGTACTGTATTTATTTCAAATTTATTCTTCTTTCAAGGATAACATACAAGATTTATAGCAATACATCTAGAAAGATTTTCTGTTTAAGAAAAGTGTATAGCAAATAGAAGAGCCTTAACTAATTTCATGACTTCTGTAAAAGAGAATTTCTAATAAAATATTTTGCAAGAAGTATCCAGAGGTTTACCGACTTACTCTTGAGGCTTGGATCTTTTGTCTAACTGTTGTTTCAGTTAATGTGGTATAATCGTGTTCTCCTACGACTACATAGACGTTTGATTCACTGTCTCTGGAAAGGGAATGGGATCGTTATTAGTAACAACAGTCATTCCTGCTTGAAAAGGTCAATTTCGCCATTATAAGAATAAACGTTTTTAATGAGGAATTGGTACTACCTTTTACATTTTTTTTATTTCTTATAATCTCATTGAAAAAGTTTTTATGCATTGTTTAATATTTGCAAAAACACAGTTATTAGTCAATGCAATTCACTCTTCAGCAACAAAATAAGGCAGCAAACTTGCAAAATTAAATTTAGTCAATATATTCCCACGAAAATTCTTATGCTGCTTCGCAAAGTCATGAATAAGATATTGCCTGAACTTTTGAATCTTTTTTTCATAAAGTTTTTAAACGTTTTATTTTTTTATTTTTTGTACACTTCACGAGAACCTTTTGAGATTGGTTGAAATCTAAAGCAATTGATGAGGTGTTAATACTGTGATTAATTTTCAAGTATAGTCACCAGATATGATCTGAAACACTTTCATAAATAGTCAATCTTCCCAGATAAAATGAGATATCATTAGTCCTACCTCAAAACAAGGCCTCTTACCCGTCGACACAATGAGATGCTGTCAAGATCCACTCATTGGAGATGATAGAACCACCACAATATGGTCTGCTAGATGTAGCTGACGTCAACCCAACTTGCCAAGGGTATTCGTGCACTGTTGTCGGTTGGCCTCCAACAATCCTGGTCACTGGGTTTCGTCGGCCACACACTGCATAAGAGAATTAGATGCTTCAGTGTCTCAAGTATTCACTGTTTGCTTGTTTATGTTATATACTGAACTTTTGTCAGATTAAGTGGTTTCTAAAATTAGTACAAATTATATAATTTTCTTATTTCATTCAGTCTACTGATTCTCTTAGATTGTCTTTGATAAATATGTAATTTTTAATTTGGTTTTCTATAATTATCCTTGATATATATATATATATATATATATATATATATATATATATATATATATATATATATATATATATATATATATATATATATATGCAGATAACCTTACACTTGTGTAAAGATTCTATTGTTCATTGTTATACCGTTTATATGAACATCAAGTAATGGTTAGCCATAATAAAATAAATTGTTTATAGGCGCCACAGAGATTCCGGGCAAAATAAGCCCCACCCCCTGATGACATCATAGCCAATCATAATTCATAGTGAATAGAGTAGGCTACATACAGTAAACAACAAATTGTCATAATGATGGACTTGAAGTTGGGCAGTTTATAGTGTTGGTAATATGAAATATAATTGATTGGAAATTAAAGGAATCACTGGAGAATAACCCTAGGATTACCATTTCACATTTTGAGATTTAGAAAATAAAGAAATATTTGTAAATGTTATTTTCTACTTATGTCTACTTTTGATGATATACATATTTGACACTTCCTGATTTCCTTGTTCTGGCTCAGAGTTCTTTGGAGACAGTAAATTCATAACATGATTTATCTTTAAGCAATTCATTTGTATGGAGCAAACCTGTAATTGTTTGAGTAGATAACCTATTTCCTATTTCTGTTTTCTTCCTGTTTATTGAAGAAATATTTTTTTCTACAGGTGCACTCAAGTGCAGTAAACATAGTAATGTTTGCGTAAAGTTGGAGAATTTTTAAAACATTAACACATTGTCCATTAGCCTAGCTGAAGCTACTGAACTCCAAAATATCTCTGGCTTCATATCTGAACTCACATTAATAATATCTAAAGAATTTCTTAGTAGCCTCCATTCTGTGTCAATGCTTTGAATATCAGACTCTGTTGCATGACCAAAGAAGGACATCAGATCACTTAAAGATGGCAATTCTCTATCCATAACTACTTTTGGACTTCATGTCTTCAAAGAATAAATAAAATCTGTATATATTTTTTTATAATGTCAAAAGAATTGAAATTTGGATTTTTTTTTAGGGAAAATTTATTGTCTCCTAAAAATTTGTATGTTTTGCTTTTTCTGTAAGAAAAATTTGAAAATCCTATTCATGTTGAAAAACCTGTATAACCTGATTAATCTCTATATGTGGCAACACTGCTGGGTAGAATTTATAATGGCTTCACTGTTGCCATCTTCAGCAGTGTTTAATTATCCTCCCACTATGGAGAGGGCAATGCTCAATGGGGGATTGGATAGCCCAAGGATGCTACCCATCTAACACAAAGATCTCAGCTCAGTTTTTTTTTTTTAATATTTTTCTGTGTTTTCGATAGTAAACAAACAAAATAATGAGCTTGTCAGCGTTATTCAATGCATAAACACATCAAGGAAACTTGGCAGTAACTTTGTTCTTACGGCATCGTCCACTTGGTGTTGTTGTTGTTGTTGTTGTTGGTGCTGCTGTTGTTGTTGTTGTTGGCGCTGCTGTTGTTGTTGTTGTTGTTGTTGGTGCTGCTGTTGTTGTTGTTGTTGGCACTGTTTTTGTTGTTGTTGTTGTTGTTGGTGCTGCTGTTGTTGTTGTTGTTGGTGCTGCTGTTGTTGTTGTTGTTGTTGTTGTTGGTGCTGCTGTTGTTGTTGTTGTTGTTGGCGCTGCTGTTGTTGTTGGTGCTGCTGTTGTTGTTGTTGTTGAAGATGAAGTCGAAGTTCCTGTCACATGTGAAAGAAATATATGCTGCTGTAACACTTGAAGAAACTAGGAACACATAAGTCGAGGTTTCTCAGGAATCAAATTCCTACAACTAGCAGCGAGAAAATCAGATTGATTCCAGAGAAATGGGAAGAAGAATATTGACCAATATAAGAGGGAAGGATCTTTGGATATCTAATGTTAAAATGGCAATAATGATGACACTAATTGTTGAATGTATAAAATGTGAAAAAATCAGCCAGCTGAATGAAAAATAAAACATTAATTACAGGACCTTGAATGCCAACTGTCGGTGAAAATGAGAACCTCTATAAGACGTGTTGTTTACCTGAACCTGAGGCTGTAACTGTGCAGGAGAAACCGTAGTATCTTTTCCAAAACGACCAAAATTGGACCACCATGAAATTGTTTCCACTCGTTTCAGTAAAAGGTGGTTGAGTTCCGCAATACCTGTAAAAATATACCTCTAGATGTACATTTGATAACTAAATTTTGTTTTGAAGTGTGGGATCTCTCTCTCTCTTTCTCTCCCTCTGTCTCTCTCTCTCTCTCTCTCTCTCTCTCTCTCTCTCTCTCTCTCTCTCTCTCTCTCTCTCTGAAATATTCTACATTTGCACTGAAAAATTATGTGAACATTACTGTTTTCCTGTGCCATTTTACTAAAATATCTTCTCTAAATAATGAATAATTGTAATAATGTAATGTAATATTTTTATCTTCATTTAGATATATCCTTCAAAGAATGAACAGTTTTTCAATGATATTTTTCTCTTCATTTAGATATCTAATTCAAAGTCAGAAAAGTTTTTCACCGAGTATATACACAATAAAAGATTCCCTTCTTTTTTAAAAAGCATAGATGATAATAATTATTCCACAACGCGAATTTACATTGATGACCTACAAGTGATTTTTTATTATCTACTTATAACATTAGTGACTGAATGTGACATGACATGTTAATCTTTCTGACACCTGTTGAGTGTGTTCTACTTCATGCAGGTGCATATAGGCTCTGTCGCTTTGCAAGAAATATAGTTATGCTATACGGTGCTTGGCTATGATAATGAAATTGGTATACACTAAACATAAAAGGGGTTCCGGCTTTATTTTGCTCGTGAGAATCAATGCATCAGTGATATGCAAAGATATTTCAAGCATTCTAAGATCCACTTTCCATCAAGCAACTTGAAGGATTTTATCCTTTGTTATAGGGAGAAATGCAACTTCGAAGTTGAGCTCAATTAAAATACTTGGTGAATAATATTTCTAAGGAATCGCTCCTACACCACACACGGATTATTTTGTATGTTACATCTGGCCTTCAAGATTGCATTAGATAAAGTGTTAACTTCCATGTAATCTTTAGACCCGCCAACAGATTTGAATCCTACTGTAATGTACGACAAAGATTTAACCAAACATCTTCAGTGAGAAAATAAAGGTTACAATTAAAGTTGGTACTAAAATTTCAAACTTCATCGCCATCTTTAACTTTGTTGGTGATTGGCAGAGGAAAAATAACAGTTATAACCAAATGTATCTCACCTTTCGTAGAGACCATCTCCGGTGATTGTGACGGAAGAAAACCAGCATCCTCTCAACCTAAAATCATCGCAAGTAATCGATATGGTTGAATCAACAGACGAACCCTGCAAAGGATAATGTTGATGGAGAGAGGAACCAGGTAGATGAATTTTATGTTACTGAAAATTATGTACGAATAGTAGAATAACTATCCATTGTCAACATAGTTGTGGCAAGACGCAAGATATGACTCGAATAATAATTATAAAAAAGTTTTCAGGTGGTTGATGAAATAGAGACCTTTGGAATTGCGTTTAATGCTTTTCATTTAAGGAGATAAGAGATAAAGAGAAAACAGTTCGTAGTTGATAATTTCAATATGTTTATGGAAAGAACTGTCTTGATGAATGAACGAATACAGTCATCCCTCGATATTTGCTGATTCGGTCATTCTCGATGCTGAGAACTCTATAACCTAGTAAATAGAAATTAAGTAATTACTCGTTTTTTTTTTTTAACTCACCTGGAAGGTCCAAAGGCATCCACTGCCCAATGGATACCAATTTGGGTAATTCTGAGACTGGATGGTAACGGTCTCGCCAGGTGCCAGGACATGAATGCCACATGGAAGGGAGCTTGCTGAGTTGGGGGCAGAAGAATGATAAATGTGAGAGCGTGAATATGGAACCAAAATCTGTTTTCAAAGAACTCTCCCGGAGGGAAAAACTAACTTATTTTTATTACTGGATATGAATATAAAGATGATATGAAGAAAAAAAAATTAGTGAACGGTTTTCAAGAGACCTAACCCAAGTTTAATTACTTCTCTGTAAATGATGAAAGTTTAAGCAGATCTTTTATGCTTTCTTGAAAATATCTAATAAAGATATCCAAGTTGGACTGATATAACTTATAACCATTTTATCTATAAAAGAAGATGATCTTGAGAGTACCTTGTCTGTCGCCACCTGACATCTGCCTCAGCTCATCCAAGACTCGTTGCATCTCGCCCAGTCTGGGATCCTTGTGGGGAGTGCTGGTGGGGGTGGGGGGAATAAAGAGGGGAATTGAATAGATAGAAAGAAAGGAAAGAAATATATGAGAAAGATAAATGGTTTTGAGATTGTAAAAGTGTCGATACGTATTGCATTTGTATAATATGATTGTGTGGGATTTTTATATTGCGGATATGAATTGGAAGGAAAATATTTATCACTGATATAAGGTCTTCAGAAAATTTTTATACCACTAATATTTTACTGAATCACCAAGGAATAGGCAAAAGTTTTCCCAGAAAATTTCCCTTCTTGTCAAAAATAATGTTGAAGTAATATTCATTATATTCAAGAAAGTTTCAATCGATAAAAGCAAATGAAGCCAAAGCTTATTCAAAGACTTTCCATCTGGTTAAAATATTAATGACATTTTGATTACAATTCTCAAGGTCATTATGTCATTAAATTTCCCAAAGAAGAAACACGACTTACGTTCCGTTCCAAGCGGGAACAGCATTCACACACCACAAACTCTGACGAAGAAATGGAATAGAGAAAGGAATATGAAAATTACAATTATATCAGTTATATTATTTTTCGTGAGAGGGACTTGAAAACTTAACTACATAGTGAAACAACGCTTTCTTTTCTTGGGGATTTAAATACTTCTTTTCCTCCCTAAACAATATTTTTTGGAGGAAATTCTTTGCAAAGGAAGTGCTAATAACTGGCAAAATCCATCTGATATGAGACCGAAAAAGAATGACATATTTGCTTGCAGTCTGTGTCTTTTAGGAATCTAATAAGCCTATTGTTATGTATTATTGTAATAATGTACTGAATTACCTCAAATGTTACACGTATTGAGCGCAACATTGCATCATATTTCATTGATAAAACATGTTTCAGCATTTTTCATAAATGGAATAATATATTTTGATATTAGGCTTCAAGCATTTATTAATTACCTCAAAGATAGGCTGTGATTCTTTTTACTTTTGTACTGCAGTAGGATTTAAGTCTTTTGAGAGCGATGCTCATATGTTTGCTTTAATGTTTTGTTTTGTAAGATTGTTTACGAGATGCTCGACGCTCATTTGGAAGCTGCGAGCCACAGAGTAATGTAGCCTCTTATTATACATTAAAGGGTTATGTATACACTTGTGTTTGATTCAACATATCATCATTAAAAACTGACAACGCAGGATGGGATCTAATATTCTCATCTAACTACTGTATTATTATTCCCAGGTATGTGGTATTAGGATATCACCAGACAATATTGAACTGACATATCAAACTGGTGACGATCTGATGACAAATACACGCAGAGATCATAGAGAAGTAAAAAAAAAGCCCAGTGAGTATCCCCCATGCACTCGACCAGAAGAATTTCTTCAAACACAAGCAAACAAAACAAGAAAACAAAGTGATATTTAAAATTGGATAAGATACAAAAAAGGTAGGAAGTTACAAGGTGACTTAGAACAGTAGCCTAACCTAATCCAGGTAAGAATTCAAAATGCCTCTTGACATTGAACATCCTGACGATTTAACATCCCAGCTGAACTCAATTCTGTCGCAACACGAGGGCAACAGTGGTGTGGGGAATTTAAGACTTATTTAGAAGCATTAGGGGATATGAAGGATGCCCAAAAGAAGGTATTCTTACTTCATACAGCGGGTAGAGAAGTTCGGGAAGTGTTTAAGACATTGCAGCCAACAGATAACATAAGTGAAGCTGTAATTAAGGCTCTTACCACATATTTTGCTCCTCAGGTCAATAAATCTTTTGAAAGGTATCAATTTTCAGCACAGGCATATCATAAAGAAAATGAAAGTTTTGATGTATTTGTGACTAGACTAAAGAATTTAGCCTTTTCATATGAATTTCTAGAGTTAGAAAATGTTATCATAGATCAAGTTATTGCACATTGCACATCACAAGAGCTAAGAAAGAAATTATTGCAAGATAAAGATTTAACATTAGAAAAGGTATTGATAATAGGCAGAGCTTTAGAAACATCAAATAGGCAAAGTAACATAATAGGTAGTTCTATAAGCAATAGAATGGAAAATTCTAAAATTAGTACAATAGGTTCTAAGTGGAAAAACAATGAGAATCAGAGAAGGAATATGTCAAAGCCTAGTCATAGAAAAGTGCTTAACACTAATGTTCATAAATATCAGAATCAGGCCTATACAGAGAAACAACAGGAAAACCACAAGTGTTATAGGTGTGGTAAAACTGATCATTTTGCATATGAAGCAAAGAAATGCCCTGCTACTGGATAAAAATGCCATAATTGTAGAAAGATGGGTCATTTTGCAACTGTTTGTAGATTCCCTAAACAATACACAAAGAAAATAAATGCTATATTTGATACTATTGGTCATACGAATAATGCGGAAAATGTTCATGATAATCAGGATAAGTCAGAAACTGATTTTGCATTTCGCATAAATTCCATCAACAAGAATGCAAAGAAACATATCATAGTAGAAGTAATCATAAATGGTAAACCAATTTTGATGCAAGTTGACACAGCAGCCGACATATCAATTATGTCTGAGAAAACAGCTAAAAGCATTCCTAATTTGTTAGTAGAACGTACAAATAGAGTTCTGAAAGGTTATAATGGTTTTCATATTCAGGTAATAGGTGCTTCGAACGTAGAAGTATAGTTCAAAGAACAGAAATTAGAGAGAATGCCATTAACAGTAGTAAAAGTTAAAGGACAAACTTTGCTAGGTTTGGATTGGCTACAGTATTTGAAATTAGATTGGCCTAGTATTTTGAAGGTTACAGGTAGACAAGATGAACACAAAAATGAAGTGTCTGTGTATTATATCATATAAGAGTTTCAAGACATATTTGAAGATAAAGTAGGTATAATAAAGAACGCAAAGGCAATTTTAGTTTTGAAACCTGACAGTGCTCCTAGATTTTGTGCTCCCTGACCAGTACCGTATGCATTGAAAAGTGCAGTTGAAACAGAAATCAGTAGATTAGAAAATGAAGGTTGATGGAAAAAAGTTACATATTCAGACTGGGCTACTCCATTAGTACCTATTGTGAAGGAAAATGGTCAGGTTAGGTTATGTGGAGATTACAAAGTAACGTTGAATCCACAACTGCAAGTAGCTCAACATCCACTACCAAATCCGAAAGATATGTTTGCAACTATGTCAGGATGTACTGTTTTTTTTTTAAGTTAGATTTAAGACAAGCATTTCAACAGCTTCCCATGGATGAAAGTTCACAAGAATTATGTACAATAAATACATCCTTAGGTTTCTTTAGGCCAAAAAGATTACCTTATGGAGTTGCAAGTAGTCCACCTATATGGCAACAAACTATGGATAAGATTTTTTTTCAGGAATGCAAGGAGTATTCATTTTTATAGATGATATTTTAATTGCTGATAAAGACACAAGAGAACATAGAGAAAGATTGCGATCAGTTCTGAAGAAGTTGAAGGAACATATTAGAGTAAATAAGAGCAAATGTATTTTGGATCTTGATTCAGTGGAATACTTAGATTTTGTAATTAATGGCAAGGGTATTCACAAAACTAAAGAGAAGATTAAAGCTGTACAATCAACAAAAGTACCAGAAAATGTTAAGGTTTAGTAACATTTTATGGGAATTTCATCCAGAATTTGTCTAAAATTGCACATCCATTGTATAATTTGTTGAATAAGGGTGTAGAATAGAAGTGGACAAAAGAGTGTTAGGAATCTTTTGAAAGAATCAAACAGGAAATAACATCACCTGTATTCTAAGTACATTATCAAATGGATTTACCAGTTAAATTAGTATGTGATGCATCAAACATAGGTTTATGTGCAGTATCATCTCATGTAATGCCAGATGGAACAGAAAAACCAATTGCATTCACTTCTAGAGTATTGAACAAGGCAGAAAGGAATTACTCTCAAATAGAAAAAGAAGGTTTAGCATTAGTGTATGGAATTAAGAAATTTCATATGTATCTTTATGGTAGGAAATGTTCACACTTGTTACAGATCATAAACCTTTATTAGCAATATTGGGTCCAAAAGCAAGTTTACCTACGTTGGTAGCTGCAAGACTACAACGTTGGGCAATTACGTTAGCCGCGTACCACTATGATATAGAATACCGTCCAACACCAAAGATGGGTAATGCAGATACTTTATCTAGATTACCAGTAGACAAAGCTTTAGAAAAGTATGATGATAGTATTCTGTTAATTTCTGTATATGATGTACTCATAACTGTA
This sequence comes from Palaemon carinicauda, assembly GCF_036898095.1. Taxonomy (NCBI): domain Eukaryota; kingdom Metazoa; phylum Arthropoda; class Malacostraca; order Decapoda; family Palaemonidae; genus Palaemon; species Palaemon carinicauda. The sequence goes on from NC_090730.1 coordinate 23,643,504, forward strand.
AAAGATGTAGCACACAGTACCAAAAGAGACCCAGTACTTAGTAAGGTTTTAGAGAGTTTAATGACAGGTAGGGACTTATGTGGAAAAGAGGAAAATTGTAAACCCTATAAGTATATATGGTATGATCTGAGTGTAACTCAAGGAATAGTGATGAGAGGTTCAAGGGTAGTTATTCCTAATTCACTGAGGAATAAAGTTTTGTCTGAAATACATGCTGATCACCAAGGTATTGTAAGATCAAAGCCAATTACAAGAACTTTTGTATGGTGCCAATGGTGTCGATAAAGATGTGGAATCTTATATAAGGAATTGTATGAATTGTGTTATGCAACAGAACAATCTTCATTTTGCTAGAATGCACCCATGGGAGTTACCCAGATATCCATGGCAGAAAGTGCATGTAGATTTTGCAGGTCCTTTTTTAAATTATTTGTTTTAGATAGTCGTAGAAGCTTACATTAAGTTGCCAGAAGTCATTCCAATGAAGACAACAACGTCTTATGCCACAATAAAAGAGTTAATGCAAATTTTTTGTACACATGGTATTCCAGAAAGAATTGTTACAGATAATGGTCCATAATTTACCTCACAAGAGTTTAAAGAATTTTGTAACCTCAATGGAATATACATTTTCAGCAACGTATCATCCCTCTACCAATGGAGAGGCTTAAAAGGTTTCTTCAAACATTTAAACACAATATGAAGTGTAGAAAAGCAAATTCATGTAACATATTTCTACATGTATCAAAGTTTTTATTGTCTTATAGAACAACACCACACAGCGCAACAGGCGTGATACCATCGAATTTGTTGATGGAGAGGAGGATTAGATGTAAGTTATATTTGTTGTATCCAAGTTTGCAAAGTGATTTAGAAGATAAAGGGTATAAACAAGTAGAAAATATTCCAAAAGTAAGAAATTTTTTACCTTTATCTGATGTCATGGTAAGATCGTACAGCACTTCAGAGAAGTGGGTATCAGAAGAGATTGTAAGAGAGATAGGAAATTTACATTATGATGTTCAAGTTGGTGGAAATATTGTAAAACGTCATGTTGATCAATTACAGCCATTAAACAGAAATACAGTAGAGCATGCGAATGTTAGAGGTGGAAAACTTTCGGAAATAGTTAGATCAAGTAAGTCAAATATTAACCAACATGCTCCAACATCAAACATAGATTCAGAACCAATTCATTTTACTTTTGTACTGCAGTAGGATCGAAGTCTTTTGAGAGCGATGCTCATATGTTTGCTTTAATGTTTTGTTTTGTAAGATTGTTTACGAGACGCTCGACGCTCATTTGGAAGTCCAGAGCCACAGAGTAATGTAGCCTCTTATTATACATTAAAGGGTTACGTATATACCTGCGTTTGATTCAACATATCATCATTAAAAACTGACAACGCAAGATGGGATCTAATATTCTCATCTAACTACTGTATTATTATTTCCAGGTATGTGGTATTATGAAATCACCAGACAATATTCAACCAGCATATCACCTATGTTAGCTTTTACGTCTAATTTAATATTCATATATGATATGAAATGAAATAAATGAGCTTTAGATAAACTAGGAATATCTGACTTCATTTTCCCATAATATAATTTATTTAGCAATGACATAGGGAAACAAGTCTTCTTAAACAATCCTGAAAACGAAAAATTTCCCAAAGTTATTTACTAAAAAATTTATCCAGTTTGCAATTTTATCCTTAGGGTAACTAAACGCGTTAAAACGTATTCACTTGAACAATATTTGATAACATTTGCAAGTCGACTCCAGTTCTGTCTACCCTGAGGAAGCTAAGTCACACCTAATTGGCTAAAAGCTTTCTTCTAAGATGGCTGAACTATTAGCAATTACCATGACTGTCCTGAATTGAAGACAGTCATACTTCCTGAACATTATCGGAGGAAAATATAGGAGAAATAATTTTTTTTTCGTCATAAAAATTACTTGATCATCATTTTTCTATTTGTAATGTATAAAAGTTATGCAAAAGACGGGAAATGAGCGGTTAATGAAGTATCCGTGTTCAAAAATATTTAAAGAACACCTATAAATGATTTGTCTCAAACATGAAATGCTAGTCTTTAAACTGTATTTCGTGCAAGACATCTTTGAAAGAGATATAAAAAAAGTTGATGCTTACCAGAAGGAGCAGAGCCAAAGACAGCGGAGTGGATTCCATCGTGGCTGGGTGGAGTCAAAGAAGAGTTCTCTGCAGAAGCCAAAGAGTCAACTCCAACGACAACTGCAACGGGCTGGTCAGGAAGTTCCTCTCCGTCTCTGAAGCTGGAAGGTGACTGACGCCCTTTATAAAGAGGCCGACGAATACCATCGGTTCATTGAATATCAAATTTCTTAATTATTTCTTTTCATCTAAACACTTGTGGCGAGTGCAGCAAAAAGTTCATGACTATTTTGAAAATAAAAATAATTTTCTCTGTGCATATTTCTTAGAGAGAGTGTGTTTATGTAAATACATACATATATATATATATATATATATGTATATATATATATTCAGGTGATATATATATATATATATATATACATACACACATATATATATATATATATATAAATATATATATATATATATATATATATTTATATACATATCTATATATAGGTATACATACATTTATATATATATATATATATATATATATAATTTATATATATATACTTATACAGTATGTATATATATATATATATATATATATGTATTATATAATTATGGCTCCCTGGTCTTGGCACCAAAAATGAATTATACGATATACGATTATGGCTCGTGACTGAAAACCAAACTTATAATTAGATATATACTAGTACTGGCAAGTTAATTAACCTCTCGAATACCAAACTCACTTGTTTGCTTTTACATTAAAACTGTTACGCTTTAAAATAATAACACACGAATTCTGAGACAGTTAAATAGCTCATAGGACAGCTCATAGACTGAATATCCAAAGGTCTCTTAAGTACACTCAAAACCAAACTGGGTAATCATTATTACGAATATAAAAATAGTTCTAACTTTGGTTCATAATAGGATACGAACAGATTCTATTCTAAACAATGGTGATTAGAATAATACACTCTTTACAAAAATAGATGTAACCTTTATAAATTGCATCACTGAAAGAATTTACATATTAATAAGTCACTCGAAAAAATTAAATCTGAACACAACTTACATTAAGACATAAATGTTACGATCTGAAAGTTATTTAATTACTTGATTTCAAATGTTAAATCAGAATAAACCTTAGACTAAGAAAGAAATAACACTTAGGAAAATTATGCAATTACTTGTTTCACTTGAAATTAAATCTGAATACAATATTCAAGTGTGACACTTAATAGAAAATAGATAACCCGATCACTATACAAATACCTAACCTTCCTACAGGGCCAGTTGCAAAAATTTGACAAAATACCAACACTCACCCTAATACAATGAATTCAAAACCCCCGTTTCGTCTGACATATTTTTTCAACACACCATTTGCTTTGGGGGTCACAGAGTCACTTAGAAGAGGACACACTGTGGTACTGAACACTCTGAGCTGCATGCGAGAGTGGGCGAGGACAAGTTGGATGTCTTAAGGCTTCAATTCTCTATCTGACAATCTAACACTGGGGATTGCCTTATATGCAAAATTTAGCTACTTCCAGAAACTTCCCGGACTAAGTCTGATAGCGTTGTGGTGGGGACGGGCAAGGCGTCAGAGTTACCAAGTATTACTCTCTCGAACGCATATTCACGCAACAGGGAGACAAAACCTGGGTTTCTTGGGCAACTATCACACACAACGAAGTGACTCTCTGTCAGCTAGCTCTGCCCACACTTTGTCCTTGAAATAAAAAAAAAAAATAAAACCCAGCACTAGGGCCCTCCAGAAACTTCCAAAGCACATGTGGCATATTGCGCATTTTCTCTCTAACATGATGCAATACCTCATAAAAATATAAAAGAACATTACATAAGCCCTTGTTCCTGTTGTGAATGATGACATGACACTCTCAAACAGTTATGTAAGACTTCGTAACAAAATTGCGTGAAATAAAAAGTTAATTCTTAAAAGTAATGTGAGTTTACTTATATTGACTTGAATAAAGAATACATAAATCTACACGAAGAGAACTCACCTTAAGAGCTGGCTAACCTCCCTTCAATGCACAAATAAAATATTGTGACGGGCTGAGAGAAAGGTTAGGACTCAAAGGCAGGAAGCAATGAACTGAGTAGTATTATTAAAGAACACTCTCCTTTATATACAAAACCTCAAGGCAACAGGAAAATACATGTTCGAGAAATGACAATGTGACATAGGCAACACATAGACATGTTTGTTCTGGTTCTTTTTAGTGCGAGGGAAGAGCGCAGATACAAGCATAATATATACAAAATAATTTATGTACGATCGTGTGACACACGGTTGGTACATGGCTCCCCCCCTAAAAATGACATACTGTACATGTTAAATAGGGCGCCCTGATCTAGAGAGGCGAACTGTAGGTGGGTCATCTGGCAGTAGATAAGCAGGATTTAGACGATCAATGGAGACCCAGTCTTCTTTGCCACGAATGTTTAGTAGGAATGCTTTCGGACTGCATCGGATCACAAGGAAAGGACCCGTGTAAGGGGGCGTTAACGGTGGCTTGGTGGTGTCGTTGAGCAGGAAGACGTGCGTTGCAGAATGCAAGTCTGTTGGTATGTGATGCTTCGCTGGGGGCTTGTAAGTCTGGCGGCATGGAGTAAATTTTCCCACGACGTGACGTATGAGCTGGAGATCGTCGGAGAAGGTTGTAGGAGGAATAAATTCGGCAGGGACGACCAACGGGTCGCCATACACCATTTCGGCTGCCGAGACGTCGAGGGCGTCTTTAGGAGTGGTCCTTAGTCCCAGGAGGACCCAGGGAAGCTGAGTAAACCAGTTACAATCCTTGCAGTGGGACATCAAAGCTGCTTTGAGGGTGCGATGAAAACGTTCAACCATTCCATTGTCAGCGGGGTTGTAGGCCATTGTCTGATATTGGGTGATGCCCAGGAGATTCGCTAATGATGTCCATATTTGAGAGGTGAAAGTGGTTCCCCTGTCAGAAGTAATATGCTCAGGGATACCAAATCTTGAAATCCATCCAGAGAGTAAGGCAGATGTACATGAGGCGGATGTTGCAGTTTCCATGGGAATGGCTTCAGGCCAACGAGTGGAGCGGTCGATGACGGTAAACAGGTAACGATGTCCTTGTGATGTGGGTAGGGGGCCTACAACGTCGACATGAATGCGTGCGAAACGACGCTGAGGTTGAGGAAAGGTGCCCACTCTTGAATCCGTGTGTTGATGTACTTTGGAAGTTTGGCAAGAAGTACAGGCGCGGACCCAATCCTTAGCATCCTTAGAAATGCCGTGCTAAATGAACTTTGCCTTCAGTAGCTGTGCAGTAGAACGGCACGAGGGATGTTAAAGGCCGTGAATGAAATCAAACACCTCCTGTCGCATGGGAGCAGGAATCCAAGGTCGTGGTCTACCAGTACTGACATCACAGAGGAGGGTGGTGTTGGAGTCTTCGAGGGGAAAGTCTTCCCAACGGAGGGACGTGCAGGATGTCCTACATGCTTGAAACTCTGGATCCGGTCGTTGGGCTTCAGCCAGGGCGTTGTAATCCAATCCCAGTTGAACGGCAGCCAACGTGTTTCTTGACAGGGCATCGGCAACGGGATTCATTTTCCCAGGGACGTATTGAAGGGTGCAATTGTATTCAGCCACGGCGGAGAGATGTCGGCGTTGACGGGCGGACCAGGCGTCAGACTGTCGAGTGAAGGCGTGCACCAGAGGCATGTGGTCTGTCCGAATGACGAAGGGCGTACCTTCTAAGAAATGACGAAAGTGACGGACAGCCAGCAATTCTCGATCGAAGGTAGAATATCCCGATTCTGCCTTGGACAGTTTTCTGCTGAAGAAGGCCAATGGGCGGGGCGAGCCGTTGACCACCTGCTCGAGTACTGCACCAATAGCGACGTCGCTGGCATCAGTGGAGAGAAGGAGAGGGGCATGTGGGATGGGAAAAGTGAGAGCCGCAGCAGTTGATAGGGCCTTCTTTGCATTGCAGAAGGCTGCATCTTGAAGGGGACCCCACTTCAGGTCCTTTGGCTTGCCCTTGAGGGAGGCGTAGAGAGTAGCAAGAGTGGCTGCAATGGCCGGCAGAAAACGGTGATAATAGTTGATCATGCCCAAGAATTCCTGCAGAGCTTAGAAGGTCGAGGGCACGGGGAAGTCCTGAACGGCTGCTACCTTCTCAGGGAGGGGATGGACTCCTTCAGGAGTGATGCGGTGCCCTAAGAACGACACTTCGTTGGCGCCAAAGGTACACTTGTCGTACCGGACTACAAGGCCGTTTTGTTGTAGGCGGTCGAGCACGATGCGCAGGTGACGGAGGTGTTCATCTTTTGAGGAGGAGAACACAAGTATGTCATCCACATAACATACACAGAAAGGGAGGTCCCCTAAGATGCCATCCATGAGACGTTGAAACGTGGCCCCAGCATTACGAAGGCCAAAACAGGAGTAATTGAAGGTGTATGTACCAAACGGAGTGGTGATGGCAGTCTTGGGGATGTCTTCTGGGTTCATAGGCACCTGATAATACCCCTTCAGGAGGTCGAGCGTAGAGAAAACCTTTGCTTTGTGCAGGTAGGAGGTCATGTCTGCAATGTTTGGGAGGGGGTAGTGATCCTGTTCTGTTTGCATGTTCAGGCACCTGTAATCCCCGCACGGACTGAGGGAGTCGTCTTTCTTCAGAACGATGTGTAAGGGTGACGACCATGGGCTGGAGGCCTTTTGGCAAAGGCCCATTTCCTCCATTTCGGCGAACGTCTGTTTGGCGGCTGCCAATCGTTCCGGTGCCAGACGTCTGAATTTTGTGAAGACTAGGGGTCCCGTCGTCTTGATATGGTGATAAATACCGTGCTTGGCAGGAACCGTGGGCATTTGGCGAAGTTCTGGACGGAAAACTTCCGGGTACGACGTGAGGAGGTGGGCGTAGACATCCGTGGGTGCACTGATGTGGAGAGCGAGGTTAGAGGGGGCGGGTTGAAGATGTGTCGACAAGTACGAGTCTGCGTTGACCAATCGTCGGTGGGCGACATCGACCAGAAGGTGGAAATGAGAGAGGAAATCCGCACCGAGGATTGGCATTGTGACGTCAGCAACGAGAAACTTCCAATTGAATTTACCGTTTCCGAACGATAATGTGAGGTTCTCGTAACCGTAGGTGGGTATCGCAGATCCGTTGGCAGCTACCAAGCGGACGTCGGCAGATTTAGACAGACTACGTCGTGCCTTGAAGAGTTTCCTTGGCAAAAGAGAACGACAAGCACCCGTGTCTACCAAAAATCGCACGCCCGTTCCTGCATCCTGTAAAAAGAAAAGATTAGAAACACGGGAGGCCACTGCCACTAGCGATGGCCTACTTACACGTTTTTTGGCCACTGACAATGCTCGGCACATTTCTTCGCGGTTGCCCCGAATCTGAAGTGGTAGTAGCAAAACTGCGGCGGATGGGAGGTAGTAAGTGGCTGTAGTAGTCGTACGTTGGGGCGCGAGCGATTGGTGGGTGGTGGGCGGCTTTGTCGCTGCTTCGGCACGTCACGGGGTAGGCGTGTATGTCCTACAGCATTCATGGCCGCTTCGGTTGACGTTGAATAGGCATCCTCTTCGTCAGGGGTGGAGGCGTTGATGGAAGTCTTGAAGTGGCTGTCCATAAGGGCGTCAGCTTTGGTCATCAAGTCCTTTATGGGTAAACTATCGACATCGGGTATGGCAGCGTGCATAGGTCCGGGTAAACGGCGTATCCAAAGGGCACGAAGTAGGTTCACCTCACGAGGAGAGCCGTCAGCGGCAGGTTGAAGGCGAGCGATAGTGGTCATTTCCCTGAGGGCAAGCGAACCCCTTTGGTCCCACAACGGTTGTTGCGAGAGCTGAAAAAGCTTTGCTATACGGACGGCTGGCGATGGCGAGTACTGCTGCAGAAGGTATGTTTTGAGGGCGTCATACGCTATTGGTGTGTCTCCATGTTCACAAAGCCAGTCGGATATTTCTGGGAAGGTGTCCTCAGGTATTGCCGCGAGAACATAATCTGCTTTGGTGGTTGAGCGAGTCACACTCCTGATGCGAAACTGGACTTCTGCGCGCTGAAACCAAGCAAACGCCTCTCCGCTGGCAAATGATGAAAGTTTGAATGGAGCGGCCGTAGCGCCAACTGCAGTAGAGTCCGTGATAGTACCAACGATGGAGGGGCGAGGGGGTGGGGGTCGAAGGCGGTGGAAGCGAGTCGACTTCCGAGGTCACCAATGTGACGGGCCGAGAGAAAGGTTAGGACTCAAAGGCAGGAAGCAATCAACTAAGTAGTATTATTAAAGAACACCCTCCGTTATATACAAAACTTCAAGGCAACAGGAAAATACATGTTCGAGAAATGACAATGTTACATAGGCGACACATAGACATGTTTGTTCTGGTTCTTTTTAGGACGAGGGAAGAGCGCAGATACAAGCATAATATATACAAAATCATTTATGTACGATCGTGTGACACACGGTTGGTACAATATAAATAAAATCATTATTGAACTAGTGTATTTGCTCTACACTAGACTAGTTTTATAAGAATATATATATATATATATATATACATATATATAAATATATATATATATATATATGTATATATATATATATATATATATGTCTATATATATATATGTATATATATATATATATATATACACAGTTTCAAGTTTCCAATAAATAAGTTAATACTTCTAGGAACATCTGATTAAAAGCATTTCTTTTTAGAGAAAATGGCATCTTACTTTTCATAAAATCATTTGTTTACTGATAGCTCTCCATCCCACACTTATCTTTTTTTTCTTTTTAATTTCACATGACCTGGGGTAGCACACTGTCTGTCCTAACTGCGTATATTCATTAACAATCCCTAAGCGTTTGTAGAATACCCATTATTTATTGTTGCTGCATTTTCATTGAAAATTATCTTAGGTTTATTCATAATCATTTTCAGTCCTACATTACTTTGTTCTCTATTAAAGTCTTCTATCATCTTTTGCAATTCCACTCTTGATTCACTAAATGGAACTATGTCATCTGTAAATTTCATGTTGTCAAGGTATTCCCCATTAATGTAAATTCCTACATTTTCCCAATCTGAATTCTTAAAATCTGTGCAAAATTTAGGAGTGATGGTGTCTTCTTGCCTAGCTCCTTTATCAATAAGAATGTTCTCACTACCATTATGTAGTTTTAGGATGGCTGTATTCACTGTAAAGATATCTTCAAGTATTCTAACATAAGTTCATCTATTCCTTATCTTTAGAGGGCTTTCATTACTGCTGAGGTTTTGACAGAATCAATAGCTTTCCCATAGTCTATAAATGCCATACAAAGTAGTTTGCCATACTCTGTTGATTTTTCCATTAGCTGGTTACTTACATAGAAATGGTGAGTGGTTGATACCCACTTCTAAAGCCTGCCTACTCTCTTGGTTGATTAAAGTCTAGCTCTTTTCTCATTCGGCCTGATATGATCTTTGCAAATATCTTATATGTTAATGAGAGTAAACTCAGATGGCAGTAGTTTTTCAGATATTTGTGTCTCCCTTTTTGTAAATTAGATTAATGATATAGTTTCTCTAACCGATAGGTAAAGAACATTCTTGCTAACATATTGTGTAAGGTTCAGCGAGTTTTACTACTATGAAATTTCCTCCATCTATTATCAAATCAATTGCTAGGCCATCTTCAACTGTTTTGTCTCCTTTTATGCCTTTCAATGCTTCATTTACTTCTCATACTGTTAGTTTAGTTTTGGTACCATCTCAGGATGTTTCATTATTTCCTTTGGTAAAGTTATTTCTTTTATAGATAATATTTCCATTTTCCTCCTGTTCCACCTCTTCTTTTCATCAATTAAATGCTTCTTCCTTTCATTAGTGTTACCTCAATTTTGGTCTGATTGTGTATGTGAATGTCTTGGGTTTTTTAGTTTATCCATGCATACACACACACACAAACACACACACACACACACACATATAAAAATATATATATATATATATATATATGCATATGCTGTATATGTATATATGCATTATATATATATATATATATATATATATATATGTATATATATATGTATATATATATATATATATATATAAACTATTATGGCTCCCTGGTCTGGGCACCAAAAATATATTATACCGTGACTCGTGTCCTGGAACCAAACATATGATATATATATATATATATATATATATATATTTACATATATATATATATATATATATATACATTATGGCTGGAAAGCTAATCAACCTCTCGAATTCTAAACACACCTTTTTGCTTTTACATTAACTCTTTTACACTTGAAAATAATAATACACGAACTCTGAGACAGTTAAATAACTCCCAGATAGCAATATATAAAACACTGAATATCCAAAGGTGTCTTAAGTACACTCAAAACAAAACTGGGTAATTATTCTTAAGAATTATTTAAAAAACCCTAACTTTGGTTCATTAACAGGATAAGAGTGAATGTACATTAAACACTGATGATTGAAATGATACACTCCTTACATAAATAAATATATTCTATTTAGATTATAACACTTAGAAAAAATTAGCATAAAACAAATAAATCACTCGAAACATTAAGTCTGAACAAAGCTTAAATTGAGACAAAAATGTTAGAATCTGAAAATTATAATATGACTTCACTTGAAAATTAAATCTTAATACAACATTAGACTAAGAGAAAAGAAATAATTCAATGAAAATTATATAATTATTGATTTCACTTGAAATTAAAACTGAATACGAACATTTTTTTTAAGTTTGATACTTAATGAAAGTAGATAACCAGATCACGATGTAAAATCTTTTTTTCGTTATTACAGGGTCATTTACAAAATCTTTACATAATACCATCACTCACCACAACACCATGAATTTAAAATCACCCGCCAAATTTACAGCAACGTATGAACTCACTACACAGATACATGTGGGGGCAAAAATTCACTTTGGAGAGGACACACTATAGGTATTGAACACTTTTAAACAATACTCTGAGCTGAGAGAGAGGGGAGATGGCGATGACTTAAGGCTGGGATTCTCTATCTCTATGCAACCCTAGGATTGCCTTTATACATAAAATTTAGCTACTTCCAGAATGTTCCATTTGCTCTAGAAGCATGAGTGGGGGGGGGGGTGCTAATGCCGACACCAGACCTATCAACTAGATAAAAATTTCAAAACGCGAATCTGGGATTTTTAGGCAACTCTCAGATGCATACCAACGTACCTTCAAGACAACTCTCTCTGCCAGTTCTGCCCACCCTTTGTCCTCAAAATAAAAAAAAAGATGAGGTCCATCGCTAGTTTTTTTGGGAAAAGTCCAAAGCACATGGTACCCAAAATAATTGCGTATTTTCCCTCAAACATGATGCAATACCTTATAAAAATACAAAAGAACATAACACTCAAACAGGTTACGTAAGACTTCGTAACAAATTTATGTGAAATAAAAAGTTAATTATTAAAAACAACGTAAATTCACACATTTTAACTTGAATAAAGAGTACAATGAAATTAAAGATTAAGGGCTTACGTAATTTACATAATATACTTAAATCTACACCAAAGGAACTAATTTTACGGGCTGGCTATTCATCTCTTCAATGCACAAATGAAATATATAAATAGATCAAGAATAAAGGATTGTATTTAATCTACACTAGACAAGCTTCGTAAGAATATATATATATTATATATATATACACACACATATATATTATATATATATATATACTGTATATATATACATATATATAGATATATATATGTATATATATATATATATATATACACACACATATATATATATATATATATTCTGTATATATATATATAGATCTTGACAATTTTTTTCTTCCAAACAGCCACGACTCAGCAGCCAGAAGTGAGAGAGAGAGAGAGAGAGAGAGAGAGAGAGAAGTTTATTATCTTTTTTTAAATTAACTTGAGAGAGAGAAAGAGAGAAAATGGCAAGTTTTTTTTTTCAAAAGCCTCCTCTTCCCCCAAACCTCTTCTCTCTTTATCATCCTTCATCTTATCTCGCCATCTAATTCTCTCTCCCTAACAGGTTCTTCCTAAGCCTTCCTCACTCCCTCCCCACCATCCATCCTTAACACGAGCCTACACCATCTCAGTCTTGACGCTCTTATCATTTCAGTAATTTTTACAATACCTGCCAATCTTTTTACTTCATCATTCTCTAATCTTTCAAGCAGTGATATTCCCATAATCCACGTTAGCATTCTCATCTCTGTTCTCTCAACCTTTGCTTCCTCTTTTCATCCTGATGCATACATTAACACTGGTCTTATTACTGTGCTTTGGATCTTGACTTTTACCTTGACTGACATTTTCATATCACATACCGCTCCTGCTACCTCCCTCCACTTTCCCCAAGCTGCTTTTATCTTATTCTCAAGTTCAGCCTCACAACCTCCCTCCTGATTTATAGTAGATCCCAAATATCTAGATCGTTTTATCCGTTTTATAACTGCACCTCTATTTCAGAAATGGCTATCTTTTCCTTACTGCTCACGGTAGCTTCAGTCTTATCCACATTTTAAAGGTTTAAAGGCCGCTCGTGAATGCCAGGGGCAAGGGACAGTGACATTGCCCTATCGAGTAGGACAATGCCCTAGACACTGACCATATGTACATATGATCAGCGCTCAAGCTAGGACCAAAGAGGGCCAGGCAATGGCTGCTGATGACTCAGAAGATAGACCTATAGTCTCCCCCAAAGCCCTCAACCTTAGCTCACAAGGATTTTGAGGTTGCAGTGAGAAAAGAAACTTACGAGTCTGAGCGGGACTCGAACCCTAGTCTGACGTTCACCAGTCATGGACGTTACCACATCGGCCACCACCACCCCTCAAACCACCCCTTTACAAAGTATTCTGCCACTCTACCAATCTTCTCTGTAAATCTTCCTCATTTTCAGCAGTAATCACCAAATCATCTGCACATGGCAATTACCACAACTCTTCATTTTCTATCCTTTCATTTAACACATTTAGCCAAGACCAACACAAATAAAAACGAGCTTAATGTTGACCCTTGATGTAATCCAATACCAAGTTCAAAGGTTTCTGTAGGTATAGCATGTATAAATTAAAAAGTATCTTACATTGTAGTATATGCTAAGCATTATATGATCCAGTTACTCGCACACACACGCCCTCTGTGGCTCTGATTGACTTGAGGTAAAAGATATCTTCCATGATTCCAATTTGCTTTTCATTAACCAGGAAATAAGAAAAGAAAACAGCCAAAAAGGAAACTTTGTCTGAGATAATAACCGTCGGTACAATTCCACATTCAAGTTCTTAATCCACTTTCTGTTTCAGTACGCCTCTAGGTCAAATGACTGACATCTTTAGATTTTACACGAAATGTTCAGCCTCTTAACTACTGCTTCCGTTGAAGTCGATTATTGGATAGAAACAAAATGTTGGGATTATGGCTGACGGGATTTTGTGTATGTCAGTAACCTGGCATGTCGGGATTTCGGCTGTCGGATTTATGGTTGTCGGGATTACGGCAGTCGGGATTGTAACATATATGCACACACACATATTCTCATGTTTGTGTTTGTAAGGTATGTCTGGATGACGAAATAGACGCAAACAATACGTGGAAAGAATAGTTGTTCCAGTGCATAAGGATTAAACTGATAAAGGCAACTGTACGAAGAATAGGGATAACATTGCATAGCATATTAAGGAAGGTGTATGGAAGGAATGTGATTGAGGAAAGATGACAAGTGACGGAAGGATTCAGAGGGGAAGTTAAGTGACGAGTAAATAAGAAAGAAGGTTTATAGATCATTGGTTATGAAACAGTTACATGATAAGTTTAAAAGTAAATAAAAAAAAGCTATATTTGGCATACATTGACCTAGTAAAACTTTATGATATAATCAATAGAGAAGCAATTGGGCTGGTGTTGAGATATTGTGAGGTAATAAACGTTTCCATATAGTCAGGACTCAGGAGTGTAGTTTCAGTGTATGAGTAGGTCATGTTTCCATAGGAGTTTAACATCTTTATGGATGAAGTGATGTTAGACGTCAAAGAAAGCACAGCAGATGTAGATGTGAAGTTGTGGGATGAGGAAAGGATGTTTGAATGGGATAATGAAATTGATGATTTGCAGATGATATTGAGAGGATTGGGGGTCAAATGAAACTTCAGAAGCTGTTAAAAAAGTTCGATTGTTTCATAAGAGGAGTGAAATCAAGTGAAATAATTTGGCCAAATTGAGATAAGATATATGGATAATGTGTGATAGTATAGATGGCGGTAAAATAGAAGTGGCATATTTATGTAGGTATCTGGAAGTAAGGATGAAGTATGATGGCAAGATGGGACAAGAGGTGAGGAAGGGGACAAGGGTATATGCAAAAGATTGGCAAGAGATTAAGTCTTTGCAACAGAAAGATAGAATTAATTTAAGGATTTTCTAATCAACATGGCGTCATCGTTCCAGCTTATCTTCTTCCACCTTGTAGTTTTCTCTCCTTGAACAAATTTATTATCATATTTTTCATCTCTTCTGCCTTTGTATGTGCACTTTTAAAACCCCCAAAGTAAATACTTTACTCTTCTGAAATATTTCAATACCAATACAGGTTAAGAGCTATCGTCATCCCTATGATTTTCAGCATTAAATTCATGACCATGATTTCGAACACCGATATATCACTCCGTTGATAATTATAGGCGAAACTCTGTTTAATCATTATGTGACTCTTCTCTCTTGGCTGACCTTCAGCCTAAATCATTTCAATGTTCTTTTCATTTTATATTCATGAATATTTCTACGAATTGAGTGAAAAGATTTCTTTTGATTGGTAAAGCATTTACGTCAATATCTCAAAAATATACGTTGGGGTATTTCCAATATAGGTAATTGTGTGTTTTTCATAGATATCGACTTAGAGTAATTACATATCATTTGGGCTCATTAACTCACCTAAGCGGTAACTTGCATGTGCGAGTTGGAAACATATGCTCCTCTTGGAACTTTTTGATCTCTAACAGTGCTATATATATATATATATATATACTATATATGTATATATATATATATATATACACACACACACACACACATATATATATATATATATACGTGTGTGTACATATTTATATATGTATATATATATATATATATGTATATATATACATATATATATATATATATATATATATCATATTATAGTCCCATGGTTTGGGAATCAAAATATAATATTTTACATATATTACAGCTGGCAAGCTACACAACCTCTTTAGTTCCAAACTCACCCGTTTTTTTTTTTTTCCAATAAATCTCTTACACTTGAAAATATTAATACCTGAGTTCTGAGACAGCTATATAACTCCCGGACAGCAATATATAAAAACACTGAATATCCAAAGGTCTCTTAAGTACACTCAAAACTAAACTGGATAATTATTATTAAGAACTATTCAAACAACTTCTTACTTCATTTCTTTAACTGGGATACGGGAGAGTAGGCTACTGAGAAAACGCCGGTGATTGAAATGATACACTCTTTAGAAAAATGAATATATTCTATAAAAATTACAACACTGAAAGAATTTACATAAAAAAAATAAATCCCTCTAGAAATTAATTCTTATGAAAATTATACAATCACTTGTTTCCCTTAAAATTAAATTTTACAGAATACCAGCACTCACCAGATTCAAAATCACCTTTAACGTCTTCAGTAACGTTTCAACTCACTACAAACGATATGCTGTGTGTCGTAATTATACTTAATCACTTTGGAGAGGACACACTATAGGCACTAGAGAGAGAGGGGGATGTACTTTGGCCAAAGCTACTTTTGGATCAGTTTTGGAGATACTTATAAACACTTCGACAAATGCAGTTGTGTTGGATTTCTATGATATTGCAATAAAGTCTAAGTTAGTTTATTATTCAGACAAGACACAATACTTAGAAAGTAATGTAACATTTTCAAATGACATCCATATAACAAACATGGATCTTCACACGAAAGTTGATATGGAATAACTTGTTCGGTGATGCATTAGTTGATATCAAGGCCCCTTTGGGCTCGTCATCGTTATAAGCAGCAGATTATAACCAGCGAGCTTTACACATTCATTATCTTTAATACTTTATCATCATAATCTCCTCCCACGCCTATTGAAGTAAAGGGCCTCGGTTAGATTTCGCCAGTCGTCTCTTTCTTGAGATTTTAATTCAATGCTTCTCCATTCATCATCTCCTACTTCACGCTTCATAGTCCTTAGCCATTCCTGAATCTTCCTCTCCACCAACTCCCCCTGCAGCACCTAAATCTCAACGTCCTCCTAAACCTCCTTCCAAAGAAAAAAGATCCCCAACTCATACTCCCCGCACTCCCTCACCTTTAAAACTTACCTCTCCAACCAATTCTCCTAACGTCACCCAGCCAAAGCAACCAGAACCCAACCCATCCTCCTCTGCACCTACCGCTCACACACCTAACATTTCCCACTCCCTAAAGGAATTTCCTAACCTACCTTCCACCGCCACAAGCAAATCTAGCGCCTCACGCCCCTCCAAACAACCTTTCAACAGGGACATCAGTGAGTACGACCTCTCTGCTTGTCCCATGGGTGCTCTGCTGGCAGCCATCAGCAACATCCTTCGAAACTTCTTGCGATCCCGCAAAATCAAATTCACACAGGAGTCATTGGATGACTTCGTGTTTGACAACGCCGCCAAGGAACTAGAAGCTCATTTCCCTTCATAGTTCCTACTGCAAATGGACCTCATACAACCACTTGCATCAACGAAAACACTCAGGTAAAAGTGCTCCAATGGAATATTTGTGGACTTCGAAACAAGCTTGCATTTCTTCAATCTCAAACTTTAGTGCAAAACCCTGACATTATCATACTGCAAGAAACTCTGCTTAATGAGAACATACCATTCACGTTCTCAGGATACAAAGTATACACAACGTATCAATCACCAACGACAAGAGGACTGACTACCCTCATTAAAAGCAGCATCCACTCCAAACTACTACCAAGCATAGACTGTGGGACCGAGGCAGAGACGCTAAGTATCCATATATCTCTCCTAACCACAATGCTCACAGTCCACAACATATACAAATCCCCAGCAAAAAATATCGATGCCGAGGCACTCTTTGCAGAAGCCTCCAACGAAGACTCAATTATTGCAGGTGACTTTAATGCTCATCATCAGTTCCTGAACTCAATATCAAAAACAAATCAAACTGGCAGACACTTGCATGCCCTACTGCAAGAATATCCTGATGTAGCACTGCTCAACAACATCACAGAAGCCACCCATCTAAAAGGAGGTCGTCTAGATTTTACCTACTTATCCAGTGCCATACGAAGAGGAGCTAAATGGCAACTACATCCTGTACTAATCAGTGATCACTTTGCCATAGAAGTAACACTCGAATTGCAGAAATACCCACCTCCTCCTCCGCCCCCAAAAAGGTGGAACCCAGAGTTTTCTAACTGGGAAAAATTCAAAACAGCCATGACACAGTGGTCTTTGGAATATATCAAACACCCGCATAATGATATCTCCACCCTATCTACCGACTTTAGCAAACAACTAGAGGTAGCAGCCAGTGTATCCATGCCACAAAAAAAGTACTCTGAGAAGAAACATGCTGATGCTTGGTACTATAACAGCCGCATCAAAGAAATGAATGCTAAAATAAACAGGACCAGGAAACTTCTCAGAAGACACAGAACAGATGAACTACATAATCTACTTTTAGAAATCATCAAGCATTCTGTACAAATATCACTGGAAGTAAAACTAGACAAATGGTACTCATGGTGCAACGAGGTCAACTTCAGCACATCCCTAGCCAAAATATGGGGCTGGTTTAACCAAGTCTCTGGGAAATATAATACACCCAGAGTTACACACCCAGACCCATTAGCTGAAGCCAAGAGGATTGCCAACGACTTTGCGGACAGAGCAAAAAGCATCAATCTACCTCTGCCAACCATCAACAGGCAGAGAACTCTGCTCCCAATCAGGAACAACATCATAGAAGCCGCCTGCAACATGGTAGATGACACTGAACACCCCTATACCATGGAAGAACTAAATAAAGCCCTATCAAAAGGCAGGAAGGACACTGTCCCTGGAGCCGATCTCATCACATACAGCATGCTGAGGAACATGGGAAACCATGCCAAATTAATCTACCTGCATCTGATAAACAGGACACATACGGAAAGACTACGTCCAACCACATGGAACCAGCAGGACACTAAACATATTCCAAAACCTAAGGAGCCAAATACCTACAGACCTATAGCTTTGATAAGCTGCATAGAGAAAGTAGCTGAGAGAATGGTACTAAATAGACTGCAGTGGAAAATAGGCCAACTACATCATCGCCTATATGCCTACAGAAAGGGCATAGGCACTCAAGATTACATCACAGATGTCCTCTCAACAATTAACGACAAAAAAGCTTTCGTCATATTCCTTGATCTTGAGAAAGCCTTTGAGCTAGCTAGCTCACCAGCTATACTCTTCACACTTGTTGAAAAAAGAGTGAAAGGACACTTACTGGCCTGGACTCGAAACTACACACAAAATCGAGAGGCCAGAGTCACTTTCCAAGGAAAAACCACTGAGTTCATCCCCTTAGAAAACGGAACACCATAAGGAGGCATACTCAGCCCCTACCTGTTCAATCTACTGATGGAGAACTTAGCCACTCTAAAACTCCCAAAAGGAGTGGAGATATTCATATATGCAGATGACATATGCATAGTATGCCCAAACAAAGCTCATGCCAGAAATGTCACTCAAAAAGCTCTGGATATGATCCAAGCCAAATGCAATGATCTTGGTCTGAAGATCAATACCAACAAAACCAAAGCAATGGCTATAAAACGCTCGCAAAACCCTCAAAACTTCACACTGAGAGGTGAGGACATCGAATGGGTGAGTTAATTCATGTACCTCGGGGTAATCATTAGCAAAACCCTGTCAGCAGCTAACGAAGTAACCTACCTCAGAGAGAAGACAAAAATCCGTCTATCAGCCATGAAACGAATGACCTCCCTTAGACAAGGAGTATCTAATAACCTCCTAAGGCTGTTTTACCTACAAGCAATTCGATCCCACATTGATTATGCAGCACCCACACTTACTGCATTGACTGACACTAAAAAAGCATCATTAGAAGTCGTCCAAAACAATGCTATGAGACTCATCAGTGGCTCTCCAATGTGGAGAAGACTCTGCCTACTCAGAGCAGAAACTAACCTAATCTCCCTGCCAGCCAGAATTGACATAAGGAATAGCAGCATTATATTCAAGTCAATCATTGCAGACAGAAAAAGCCCACTCAATGATAAAATAAAAAGGCTTCTACTTCTTGCTGAAGAACTAGATCCGCCCAGCTCCCATGCAAAGAAACTACTGGATACACTCAGAAAAATGCAGATGCAAAACGAGGCTCACAAAATCAAGGGACAACAAATGTATGAAGGCTACATCCCTCCTGCTCCCTGGGCATGTGATCCCATCAAATACAACTTCACTATCCTACCAGCAGCAAGCAAGGCTCTTTGCACGCAAGAGCAACTCAATGCTGCTGCAAGAAATGCAATCAGGAACACTTCTGCGCCTTATACCTACTACACAGATGGATCAGTTGACCGTGCAATCCCTGCAGCCGCGGCTGCAGTTATCTCTACATCAGGATATAAAGCAAATTGGAGACTTTCCAACCATGCCTCCACATTGCAAACTGAACTAGTGGCCAGTGCAAAAGCACTAGAACACTCTGCCAATCAACAAAACGGGAACACAATGATCCATACAGATTCCAGAGGAGCCACGATGGCCCTCAGCAACAAGGATCCTACAGAGAATGTGCACCTTATCACTGCAATTAAATTCTTAGCCCTGCTCCACCAAAGAAACAACAGGCAAGTCACCTTGAATTGGATACCAAGTCATACAGGAATCTCTGGCAACGATGAGGCCGACCACCTAGCTAAATCGGCCTTAATGTGCCAAACTATCAGCATTACTCTGCAACAGTCATTAAAAACCATTCAAAATAAAATGGCTACCTACTGCAACATTCAAAAGACTAGTGAAGTTAGAAGAGCCTTCCTTGATGGCTCAAGATCTACAAAGTGGTACATTGAAGCTACAAACATACTACCACACCCAATTGCAAGACAAACACCTCGCCAGGACGCAGTAATTATTTGCAGACTGCGACTGGGATATCTATGCAACTGGCAAATCATCTTAGATAACGGCCAAGACCCTGCAGCACAGCACAGACCAATCAGACCATGCAAGTACTGTAATCAGGACACAGAAGAACCTTTACAGCACTATCTAAAGCAATGTCAGGAAACAAGCATACTTCGGCAGGATCTCAATCCCAATACTCCTGCTACTGCAACAGAAATTGTCAAGCACATTATTGACAACCCTCTCAGCATTTCTCCAGAGTTACCCTCCACCGAGATAACGTTGCAACAAAGTCAACGTAAAATCTAAGCGGCAATTAAAAGAGAAACCTTATCCTCTCTACAATTCTGTGCTGGAGGCTGGGGGATTGCTGGTGGCTGCGGCCTTATCCTCCTATCCTCTGGACTGGCAGCCCGTTGTTGCACAAGTGGCCTGTGTTGCCTGTCTGGGGGTGTGGCCGGGGTCGTCAGCGGTCCTTTTTGACTTTCAGCACATCTTCCCCTCCTCTTGGCTGACAGCCAGTTGTCGCACAGCGGCCTCCTGTGTTGTCTGTCAGGGGGTGGGGCAGGGATCAGGGGGGTCTCTTTGACCTCCAACACATTCTTCTCTCTTCAGATGGCAACCCGTTATCGCACTGCGGCCTGTGTTGCCATCTACATCTTCATCTCCCTTTGATTGTCTCAAAATTAATCCTTATTTTTACGTTTTTTTTTTCTTTTTTTATTATCTCTCCTTTTTTTTATCATTCACAGGTACAGGAATTTTATATTCCACCCTATCTCTACCACTAAAACTGCTATAACTCCTCCTCTTTAGCTCTCTCCTACTCAGCTGAAATCTCACACTATCCCTCTATCTAACACTTAAGCTTAAACCACTATGAAGTTTTTCACTTCACCTATATCAATTTCTCTGACTACAAACTTTCAACTCCTTCCCGAGCTCTACTACTTATCGGGACTTGCTACTATAACTCTTTCTCTCTAACTCAGACTGGAGCCAGTGGGCTCATAGGACGATATTCCACAGTCAATCACTCCTTTTGAAACATCTCATCACCACCCAAAACCTATCCCAATATCCTAAAATAAATGTTGCAGAATATCCCCTACCCAACTACCTATCCCAATATATCCTATCCAACACCTACAGGCTGCAAGATTGCAAAAGCCCGTGTCTGGCCAAAAGGGCCAGGCAATCTTTACAAACAACAACAATATGCACATAACATGTGATTTGGCCTAGAAAACAAGCTCATTGCTTATGCAGATGATGCTACTCTCTTTATATCTATTCTATCTCATGAATGTAGATCTAGTTAAAGTTAGTGCATGATGCAAATTACGGGGCTTGAAGTTGAATCCTAACAAAATTCAATGTATGTTTGTATGTAGGTCGACGACAAAGGCTCCTCAACATCGATAATGTTTCTTTAATTTTGTATGACTCTTTTAAAATTTTAGATGTGATGCTTGATAGCTAATTTACTTTTAAGAAACGCCTTCGGTTTATCTCTTCTTCCATTGCACAAAAAATTGGCTTATTGAGAAAGTCTTTTAAGATTTTTGGTGATCAATCTAATTACAAAAAGTGTTTTAATTCTTTCATTCTAACTTGTTTCGAGTATTTTTCTCCTGTCTGGTTTTCATTTGCTGATTCTCATCTTCCTAATCTGGTAGTTAAATCAGTGGAACTTCATACATAATTAATGTATGAAAGATAAGATCCGTTTTTATGTTGTTATTGTTTTTAAAATATTGTATTTTAATTGTCCATTGCTTCTCTTGTAGTTTATATCCGCTTTTCCTTCCCTCACTGGGCTATTTATCCTTGTTGGAGCCCTTGAGGTTATAGCATCCTAATTTTTCGAACGAAGGTTGTAACCTAGCTAGTAATGATAATAGTTATAAGTAACTAACTTTTCCTCATATTTACAGAAGGAAATATAAGATTAATACTAATTGGCACCTTGAGAACAAGGCTTGTCCAGAACAAAAATAAAGAGTAACGTAACCTTTTCTACATAATGTAAAATATAATTTTACTAAAAGTGATTTCTTCACTAACGGTTCTCTCTTGCAGTTGGATCAGATAATACAAAAATTAATAATACTTGTATCTATATATACACACATACAAACTTACGCACACACAAGTGGTTCTGGGTAGCACCAACTATGTTTGACAGGTGACTGACTGGACGTTGGTGAGTGATTTTAATTTGTCACTGCGACACCGCCAGTTGACGTCTGGTTAGACCATGCCCACAATTACTACTTCTCCGATACGTTCATTACTTCAAATACATTACTATCGCAGCTAATAGTCAAATTTCTAAGATATTTTGATAAAAAATATAGCATTTTTACTTCAAAAGAATACTTAGTGTATTTCAGCTTTTATTGGTCAAGTTTCAAAATATTTTCAATAAATTATAATTTTCATCATTATCCCATAAATATGTGTTAGTATTAGTAACTATTTACACAGGGGGAATCTCCCTTCTCCAAAAACTGTTGAATATATCAGGGCCTGAGGAGCCAATGATCCTGTAGTGAAGTGTCTGGTTATCCTGAATCCTTAGACTGACAACATGTAAGATCAACCAATACCTCGTTATTAAGGTCATGGGTTGTGTCATTTTGGGCTCATCAAACCAACTTAAAAACAAGGTTTAAATTGAAGGTTTTACATTAAGAGAAAGAAAAACTGGTGTTTCCAATACATAATAGTATTGGCAACTTTGTGAAGTATGTAGAGGTTGAAGAACACTTCCATCTAGGTGAGACAGAATTGTAAAAACTCCCAACCCCCTAAATTGAAGACGTGTATATTCCTAAGGATATTTGCATAGCGACGTTAGACCCATTTTAGAAGGAAAACAAGACTTTCAATGGAGTAAATATCTCATTAAAAACAACAAAAGATTAACTGTACTGTAAACACTGAAGATATTCCTATAGGTAAGCAGTGACTCTCAGCTGCTCTTCCGAAGATCCAAAGACTCATATATGTGATGATGTGGGGTAAAATTTCCACTCTACTGTAGGAGTTTCTTGTAAAGCTTCTACATCTCAGGGTACATTGCAGAAGGGAGATTTAAAAGAGGAAAAATCCTAAAATTCTAGATCACAGTACTGTACTTTCCCTGATAGTATGGACCAGGTAATAAATATTGTAAAGGAGCAGAATATGTAATATACTGTATATATATATATATATATATATATATATATATATATATATATATATATATATATATATATATATATATATATATATAAAATGATTGTTTACGATTCGAATCCTAAGTCACTAAAATACTTTTAATTGATAAATCCATAAAACTTGGAGAATGGTAAATAGGAAAGGAATTATATGAGAATACATTTCATCAAGTGTTCACTAATGAGCAAATGGAAAAGGTGACAATGACAATTCTTGGGTTGCCAGAAAACCTCTCTGCTTGGATCAATCAGAAAGACTCAGTATTGGTCTTAAAAAATTGTATTTAGAATGACAATAAGATTTTTCTATGGTGTCAGCTGATCATGGCGATACAAGCATGTGTAAGTCTGAGGGAATTGTAACAACAATGATAAAGTGTTATGGCGTAATTCAAAGAGATATGATGATCTTTTTTTTGAGTAAGTGTCATTATTCGTAACAATAAACTGCTATCACATAACATTTGAGTCCTCTACATGATTTCAAAGCCTCTAAGAACTCTTCCTTAGCGATGACTGCTGCTTTGGCAGTCAACGACATGACTGGACTGGCTATAAGGTAAGACGCCAGTCAATGGCACAAAGTCTCCAGTGTCCAAAGTCTGGAGAAATTAAACAGAGATGTTACGGGAATTGAGTTTATTCCTCCAATCGTGTAAGTACAGTATTAAATGCAATAGATGAAGGGATAAGATGATTGGTAAATTGAGTATCACTTAGTGAGATGGGATGACATCTACCCTACTTGTGTAAGCACAAGCAGAAGTAATACCATAAAAACTAATGTAAATTACACTGCAATGGCTAAAAACCTCAATGAGTAGGGAGCACCTTGCAGATTACTTAGTTTAGCTGAATCCACAAGCGTGGACGTAAGACCCAAAGACCAACATGTTCCATGAACGGTAACAAACCACAGGAAAGACGGAAAAAATTCAAATTGAGATTCTATTAACCTTCTTGTAACATCTTGCAGATTTCCTTTTTATCATCACATGTTCTTCTTGTTGCTTTTTATATGGAAGAAGCAGTTAGGTTCTTACAAAGCCTCTGGGTCTTATTAGGAAAGATATTATTAACAAGTAATTTTTGTGAGAATAGGGTCACATAATAAACACTTCCTATTGCTTGTCCTCTGACCTGCGTTTTATAATTCAATTCAGACATGTGTAAACTTAATGCAAATAAGAAAAGGCTTCCTTGAAGGGCAAAAAAAAAAAAAAAAAAAAAAAAAAATTATCAATACATATGGTCACATATGTTTCCCTTAAATGTAAGGCTATAAGTAATACATTTGCCTTAATTCCCTTTCTAAAAGAAAAGAAATGAAATTATATTAAAATTATTATTTGTATGAACTATAGAAAGGATTGACTATCAAACAAAATACAGGAACAAATATAGAAATTGTTCTCAAATGAGAGGGAAGATAAAAGGAAGAGAAGGACAGGGTTTTAAGCAACTGGCGTTCAATGTCTCTTCAACCGAGTAATGACGTAAAAAGAGAAGGAGAGAGGAAAAGACGGGACCCACTTACTGTAGATAGGTCAGTCAGACAAAATCAGCACGAATTCCCCGTGACGTCACATGGGCCAGAGGATCACTGGAAGCGAGCGATGAGAGGCTTATCCCCGTTCTTTATTTTCAGCATAATATTCAGTCATGATTAATTCAGTAAATTTTTTATATACCATTATATATCATCCGACATTCTATTGTAAATTACACTGAAAAGGATCAAATAATTTAGGCTTTTATTACCAGAAAGATTGAAAATATCGATTAATTGAATAATCACTTACCGTAGTAGAACTTCAAGAAAGCAAAATTATTACATATAGATAAGACTTCTTATAAAAGGAAGGCGGTCTTGGGAAAAGAAAAAAGCCATTTGTCAGTCCATAAGGGAGAGGTATCTTGGATTCAAGTTATTACAAAGTGTTTAGGTTTTACTCATTTAATTTACAAGAAAAGATAAAGAACCGTTTATAAGGAAAACAGCAATAACCCATAATAAGAACTTTGTAGCATCAAAATGAACTAGATTATATAAATAGAAATTTGAGGAAAGTTCAAACTTGTTGCATATATTACTTATTAGGTGTCATTTTGAAGCATTTCAAGTCTTTGTATGTTCAACATTAGATAGACTATTTGTTTTCCCTTTAAGATAAACTCAGGACATTAGTTTTAATCTCTTGTTAAAGAAAACTCTTCCTCAAAATATAGAAATCTTTTGCTGAAAGTTTAACAAAGTCCCTCAGTCTCAGTGAGACTTTTGAGGCTGAGATCCCAAGGGTCACCAGATTAGAAATCAGTATTGTTATTGTAATAAGGATAAATAATAAAACTTTCAAATGCCAAAAAATTTAATTCATCACAATTGTTCAAAAAGAGGAATGAATTATCAACAAATTATAAAAAAAAGGTAATTCCACAAATACCAATAAATTTAATTCATCACAATTGTTCAAAAAGAGGAATGAATTAACAACAAATTATAAAGAAAAAAATGGTAATTCCATTAATGCCTGATTGTGCAGACATAATCTTATTAATGTCTGGTGTGGTCCATTCGGTGTCCTCTATGGCCTTGGGCAAGTTTGAGAACCTGCGATGTTTGTAGATATCCAAGAGAGATAGTCTGAAAAAGATATCACAGTTGCAATTATTTCATAATAAGATTCTAAAAGAAAACTTTAAATAGATCAAAGCTTAATATTGATTACGGTGGTTGTTCATTTTTTCTATCTCCTGTTCATAATATTATTGGCCCAAATATCTTTTTTAATCCTTATTTATCTCTCTATTTTTCTATTACCATAATCTTTGACATCTTGTTTCACCTCATTGGCATAATCACTAATTTTGAAACTTCCTTTGGTAACATAAATCTGTTGACATGATAAGTTCCTAATAGCTTCTTTGACTTGTGGGTTTACTTGTCAATGCTTATCAATATTCATGATAATGATTCTAATATTAAAGTTATTAAACCTAATCATCCTTTTGTTTGATCTTGAAACCTTATTGTAAGTTCAGTTGACAATGGACTCTTTGCCTTTACTTGTACTTGACTGACAGTTGATATAGGAACTTGCTCACTGGTTTTATGTTTTGAAAGGTTTAGATTACCATAAGTCACATGATTATTTAAACTTTAAAATTGTGCTGTTCTTTTAATTACATTTTCAATTCCTGACGAAATTTTCCTTCTTTTTCATTGTCTGTCAATTTAATATTTATCTCCCTTTACTTGTGATTTTTTTTCCGTTTGTTCAGTTGGAAATAAGAATACCATTCTGTTTTCGTGTCAACCTTTATACTGGATATTGAAAACTTTTCTTATGGAAGTCATTCAAACAAAATTTCTTGGTATTTCACTTACTGCCTACTCTGGCGTACACTCCAGGGCTGTTTGCATCGGCGCAGCCATAGCCCCAAGAGACCACTCCAATCACCACCATGAATGTTTGAGCTGTGTTACCTGTAGTCACCATTGGACCACCGGAATCACCCTGAAAATGGAAAAATCTATTTTGACTCTACTGAAACAAGTTATGTTTAAGTTTGTGATATTTTCTAGTTTATAAGAGAGACTATCGTCACAGATAGTACGAAAGCTGTAAGCTGTAGGCAAGTTCTAATAAAACATTTAACTTTCTCCTCATTCCTCCATTTATCGCTATGTCTGTTATTGCCAATACTTTCTCTACACTCCTAAAGTAGTCTGCAGCTGATTGTAATTTATGAATAAATTTGACTTTCCTTATGACCTTTTGTCTAAAGAATTAAAGGCATTTTTAACTGGAAACATTGAAATCACACAAGTTCTTCAGCATTTCTATAAACATGGTATTCAAAATATGTAGATACTAATCCACCTTAATTATATAATGTAATTCTATCGTTGTGACTCAACAAACCTGACAAGAATCTTTTCCTCCGGCATCCAATCCAGCACAGATCATGTTACTTGTGATACCACTTAAAAACTGTTGACACCTTGAGTTGGTCATTGTTGGAACATCCACTTCATAAAGTACATTAGGTCGACTACCACCTGTAAAGTAAAAGGGTTATATACACAATACTGCACTTGTAAGAAAAAATGTAGATAAAAAAAATTGTCAGAAGCACTTTTTCCCAACATATATATTATTTCTTATATACTGGCTGATTAAATTTTCAATCAATCAATAAATTGGTTGGCCAAGTCAACCTGCCATTTCAGGGTAACGGTGGCTCAGTGATATCGTTGATTACTCCCTCACACTTTGTGTATCCTGAGTTCAAGTCACGACAGATGACCACCGGACTACGATCTTCTTTTGTTTGTGGAAGGATTGAAACCTACAGGTCTGCTTCATGAGATATCAACAGACATTGCCTTGATTCTCAAGGTCTTATATGAGTAGAAAATTCCTTTGGGTAACTTAAGTTGTATAGTTCTTCAAAGTTGTCCTTCCTCAAAGTTTCAAAGAGATTCTCTCAATCTCATTATATCCGCTTGGTTTATTGCTCTCTTATTTCTGGGTGATTAATCTTCCATCGCTTTACTTAGTAAGAATGAATCAACTGCATTTCTTTGGTCCGTGACTATTCCTTACCTCTTCTCTTGGTTGTGCTCAAAGAAATTCTGCTACTCATTTTCTATGAGTATAATATTTGCCTTCATTCTACGATGCTGTCCTATCATGTAGACTGGTAACACTTTTCAAATATCTCCACAATTTTATTCTCTAGAAATAAGAAATCTTAATTAAAAGTTCTATGACTGATTTGTCCCACCAGTGCCAAATACTGCCATTCTCTTCCTACTTAATTTGTCCTGAGTCATATAATGTTCCATCTTTTAAGAGACAGTTATTATATTTTTGAGATTGAGCTTTATTCCTGCTTCTCTTTCTTATGATTCTGTTTTCCATGTCTGATTCTCTTTATAAAGATCTTAGCAAAACTTTAGAAGTAACAATAACAACCTATTCTTACTTTGGCATGATTTTTAAATGCATGATAGAATAAGGATTCTTCACAATTTTTGTCTCAAGTATTACTAAATTTGGAAATGAAAAAGTTTGTTCCGTTTATACCTAAAGGCTGAAATCGTGTAGTTCCTGGAATCAATTTCTTGAGGGAATAAATAAAAAATAAGAAAACTCTATGAATAGACTGTACTGAAGGTGCATGTGCAGAATGTGATCTACACCAAAATATTTCTCTGCTAAGATAATCGACTGATCTTTACTGCTTGAGTTGAACAAAGATCTCAAATAAGTTGAAACTTATTGCAAGCATACAAACCTGACTGTAATCTTCCCCAGCCAGTAACCGTAGCAGTCACATCACTATAGGCATTGCCTGCATCTGGAAGACACACAGGGGCAATCTTGTTGTCAGAAGGGAAGGAGAGCGGAGAGGACAGCTTGATCAACGCCATATCGTTGTCAAGAGTGAATCTGTCGTAACTTGGGTGCATGATGATCTGTAACGAGATTGATTGATTAAATTTATTTTCCATATCCTATATTCTTAGATTTTGAAAGATTTCTATCATTGTAAAACCAGTATTTTGAAATTAGGAAAATTGTACTTTATTTATTTCAAATTTACTCTTCTTTCAAGAATAACATACAAGATTTATAGCAATACATCTAGAAAGATTTCCTGTTTAAGAAAAGTGTATATCAAATAGAAGAGCCTTAACTAGTTTCCTTACTTTTGTTGAAGAGAATTTCTGATAAAATATTTTGCCAGAACTATCCAGAGGTTTACCGACTTACCCTTGAGGCTTGGATCTTTTGTCTAACTGTCGTTTCAGTTAATGTGGTATAATCGTGTTCTCCAACGACTACATAGACGCTTGATTCACTGTCTCTGGAGATGGAATTAGATCGTTGTTAGTAACAACAGTCATTCCTGCTTGAAAAGGTCAATTTCGCCATTATAAGAATAAACGTTTTTAATGAGGGATTGGTACTACGTTTTACATTTTTTTTATTTCCTATAATCTCATTGAAAAAGTTTTTATGCATTGTTTAATATTGCAAAAAAAAAGTTATTAGTCATTGCAATTCCCTCTTCAACAACAATATAAGGCAGCAAACTTGCAAAATTAAATTTAGTCAATATATTCCCACGACAATTCTTATGCTGCTTTGCAAAGTCATGAATAAGATATTGCCTGGACTTTTAAATCTTTTTTTTCATAAAGTTTTAAAACGTTTTTTTTTTTTTTGTACACTTTTCGAGAACATTTTGAGATTGGTTGAAATCCAAAGCAATTGATGAGGTGTTAATACTGTGATTAATTTTCAAGTCAAGTCACCAGATATGATCGAAACACGTTCAGAAATAGTCAATCTTCCTGGATGAACTGAGATAGCATTAGTCCTACCTCAAAACAAGGCCTCTTACCCGTCGACACAATGAGATGCTGTCAGGATCCACTCGTTGGAGATGATAGAACCACCACAATATGGTGTGCTAGATGTAGCTGACGTCAACCCAACTTGCCAAGGGTATTCGTGCACTGTTGTCGGTTGGCCTCCAACAATCCTGACCACTGGGTTTCGTCGGCCACACACTGCCTGAGAGAATTAGATGCTTCACTGTCTCAAGTATTCACTGTTTGCTTGTTCATGTTATATACTGTACTTTTATCAGATTAAGTGGTTTCTAAAATTAGTACAAATTATATAATTTTCTAATTTCATTCAGTCTACTGATTCTGTTAGATCGTCTTTGATAAATATGTAATTTTTAATATGGTTTTATATAATTATCCTTGATATATATATATATATATATATATATATATATATATATATATATATATATATATATATATATATATATTGCAGATAACCTTACACTTGTGTAAAGATTCTATTGTTCATTGCTATACCGTTTATATGTACATCAAGTAATGGTTAGCCATAATAAAATAAATTGTTTATAGGCGCCACAGAGATTCCGGGCAAAATAAGCCCCACCCCCTGATGACATCATAGCCAATCATAATTCATAGTGAATCAATACCTCTTGACTCTTGAGTACATACAGTAAACAACAAATTGTCATAATGATGGACTTGAAGTTGGGCAGTTTATAGTGTTGGTAATATGAAATATAAATGATTGGAAATTAAAGGAATCACTGGAGAATAACCCTAGGATTACCATTCCACATTTTGAGATTTAGAAAATAAAGAAATATTTATAATTGTTATTTTCTATTTATGTCTACTTTTGATGATATACATATTTGACACTTCCTGATTTCCTTGTTCTGGCTCAGAGTTCTTTGGAGACAGTAAATTCATAACATGATTTATCTTTAAGCAATTCATTTGTATGGAGCAAACTGTAATTGTTTGAGTAGATAACCTATTTCTTATTTCTGTTTTCTTCCTGTTTATTGAAGAAATATTTTTTTTTCTACAGGTGCACTCAAGTGCAGTAAGCATAGTAATGTTTGCGTAAAGTTGGAATTTTTTTTTAAAACATTAACACATTGTGCATTAGCATAGCTGAAGCTACTGAACTCCAAAATATCTCTGGCTTCATATCTGAACTCACATTAATAATATCTAAAGAATTTCTTAGTAGCCTCCATTCTGTGTCAATGCTTTGAATATCAGACTCTGTTGCATGACCAAAGAAGGACATCAGATCATTTAGAGATGGCAATTCTCTATCCATAACTACTTTTGGACTTCATGTCTTCAAAGAATAAATAAAATCTGTATATATTTTTTTCTAATGTTAAAAGAATTGAAATTTGGATTTTTTTTTAGAGAAAAATTTGAAAATCCTAATCATGTTGAAAAACCTGCATATTTAAGATTAATCTCTATATGTGGCAACACTGCTGGGTAGAATTTATAATGGCTGCACTGTTGCCATCTTCAGCAGTGTTTAATTATCTTCCCACTATGGAGAGGGCAATGCTCAATGGGGGATTGGATAGCCCAAGGCTGCTACCCATCTAACACAAAGATCTCAGCTCAGTTTTTTTTTATATATATATTTCTGAGTTTTCGATAGTGAACAAACAAAATAAAGAGCTTGTCAGCATTATTCAATGCATAAACACATCAAGGAAACTTGGCAGTAACTTTGTTCTTACGGCATCGTCCACTTGGTGTTGTTGTTGTTGGTGCTGTTGTTGTTGTTGTTGTTGTTGTTGGCGCTGTTGTTGTTGTTGTTGTTGAAGATGAAGTCGAAGTTCCTGTCACATGTGAAAGAAATATATGCTGCTGTAACACTTAAAGAAACTAGGAACACATAAGTCGAGGTTTCTCAGGAATCAAATTCCTACAACCAGCAGCGACGAGAAAATCAGATTGATTCCAGAGAAATGGGAAGAAGAATATTGACCAATCTAAGAGGGAAGGATCTTTGGATATCTAATGTTAAAAGGGCAATAATGATGACACTAATTGTTGAATGTATGAAATGTGAAAAAAATCCAGCCAGCTGAATGAAAAATGAAACATTAATTACAGGACCTTGAATGCCACCTGTCGGTGAAGATGTGAACCTCGATAAGACGTGTTCTTTACCTGAGGCTGTAACTGTGCAGGAGAAACCGTAGTATCTTCTCAAAAACGACCTAAATTTGACCTCCATGAAATTGTTTCCACTCGTTTCAGTAAAAGGTGATTGAGTTCTGCAATACCTGTAAAAATATACCTCTAGATGTATATTTGATAATCAAGTTTTCTTTCTGAAGTGTGGGATCTCTCTCTCTCTCTCTCTCTCTCTCTCTCTCTCTCTCTCTCTCTCTCTCTCTCTCTGAAATATTCTACATTTGCACTGAAATATTATGTGAACATTACTGTTTTCCTGTGCCATTTTACTAAAATTTCTTCTCTAAATAATGAATAATTGTAATAATGTAATGTAATATTTTTATCTTCATTTAGATATATCCTTCAGAGAATGAATAGTTTTTTAATGATATTTTTCTCTTCATTTCGATATCTAATTCAAAGTCAGAAAAGTTTTTCACCGAGTATATACACAATAAAAGATTCCCTTCTTTTTAAAAAAGCATAGATGATAATAATTATTCCACAACGCGAATTTACATTGATGACCTACAAGTGATTTTTTATTATCTACTTATCATAACATTAGTGACTAAATGTGACATGACATGTTAATCTTTCTGACACCTGTTGAGTGTGTTCTACTTCATGCAGGTGCATATAGGCTCTGTCGCTTTGCAAGAAATATAGTTATGCTATACGGTGCTTGGCTATGATAATGAAATTTGTATACACTAAACATAAAAGGGATTCCGGATTTATTTTGTTCGTGAGAATCAATGCATCAGTGAGAGGCAAAGATATTTCAAGCATTCTAAGACCCACTTTCCATCAATCAACTTGAAGGAATTTATCTTTTCCCATAGGGAGAAATGCAACTTCGAAGTTGAGCTCAATTAAAATACTTGGTGAGTAATATTTCTAAGGAATCGCTCCTACACCACACACGGATTATTTTGTATGTTACATCTGGCCTTCAAGATTGCATAAGACACAGTGTCAACTTCCCTGTAATCTTTAGACCCACCAACAGATTTGAATCCTACTGTAATGTACGACAAAGATTTAACCAAACATCTTCAGTGAGAAGATAAAGGTTACAATTAAAGTTGGTACTAAAATTTTCAAACTTGATCGTCATCTTTAACTTTGTTGATGTGGCAGAGGAAAGTAACACTTATAACCAATTGTATCTCACTTTTCGTCGAGACCATCTCCGGTGATTGTGACGGAAGAAAACCAGCATCCTCTCAGCCTAAAATCATTGCAAGTAATCGATATGGTTGAATCAACAGACGAACCCTGCAAAGGATAATGTTGATGGAGAGAGGAACCAGGTAGATGAATTTTATGTTACTGAAAATTATGTACGAATAGTAGAATAACTATCCATTGTCAACATAGTTGTGGCAAGACGCAAGATATGACTCGAATAATAATTATAAAAAAGTTTTCAGGTGGTTGATGAAATAGACACCTTTGGAATTGCGTTTAATGCTTTTCATTTAAGGAGACGAGAGATAAAGAGAAAACAGTTCGTAGTTGATCATTTCAATGTGTTTATGGAAAGAACTGTCTTGATGAATGAACGAATACAGTCATCCCTCGATATTTGCTGAATCGGTCACTCTCGATACTGAGAACTCTATAACCTACTAAATAAAAAGTACGAAAATATTATTTTTTTTTTTTCAACTCACCTGGAAGGTCCAAAGGCATCTATTTCTGAATGGATACCAATTTGGGTAATTCTTAGACTGGATGGTAACGGTCTCGCCAGGTGCCAGGACATGACTGCCACATGGAAGGGAGCTTGCTGAGTTGGGGGGGGCAGAAGAATGATAAATATGAGAACGTGAATATGGAACTAAAATCTGTTTTCAAAGAACTCTTCCTGAGGGAAAAACTAACTTATTTTTATTACTGGATATGAATATATGGATGATATGAAGAAAAAAAAATAGTGAACGGTTTTCAAGCGACCTAACCCAAGTTTAATTACTTCTCTGTAAATGATGAAAGTTTAAGCAGATCTTTTATGCCTTCTTGAAAATATCCAATAAAGATATCCAAGTTGGACTGATATAACTTATAACCATTTTATCTATAAAAGAAGATGATCTTGAGAGTACCTTGTCTGTCGCTACCTGACATCTGCCTCAGCTCATCGAAGACTCGTTGCATCTCGCCCAGTCTGGGCTCCTTTTGGGGAGTGCTGGAGGAGTCGCCTAGTCTGGGCTCCTTGTGTGGAGTGCTGTGGGGGTGGGGGTGGGGGGGGGGGGAGAGATAAAGAGGGGAATTGAATAGATAAAAAGAAAGGAAAGAAATATATGAGAAAGATAAATGGTTTTGAGATTGTAAAAGTGTCGATACATATTGCATTTGTATAATATGATTGTGTGGGATTTTTATATTGCGGATATGAGTTGGAAGGAAAATATTTATCACTGATATAAGGTCTTCAGAAAATTTCTATACCACTAATATTTCACTGAATCACCAAGGAATAGGCAAAAGTTTTCCCAGAAAATTTCCCTTCTTGTCAAAAATAATGTTGAAATAATATTCATTATATTCAAGAAAGTTTCAATCGATAAAAGCAAATGAAGCCAAAGCTTATTCAAAGACTTTCCATCTGGTTAAAATATTAATGACATTTTGATTACAATTCTCAAGGTCATTATGTCATTAAATTTCCCAAAGAAGAAACACGACTTACGTTCCGTTCCAAGCGGGAACAGCATTCACACACCACAAACTCTGAAGAAGAAATGGAATAGAGAAAGGAATATGAAAATTACAATTATATCAGTTATATTATTTTTCGTGAGAGGGACTTGAAAACTTAACTACATAGTGAAACAACGCTCTCTTTTCTTGGGGATTTAAATACTTCTTTTCCTCCCTAAACAATATTTTTTGGAGGAAATTCTTTGCAAAGGAACTGCTAATAACTGGCAAAATCCATCCGATATGAGACCGAAAAAGAATGACATATTTGCTTGCAGTCTGTGTCTTTTAGGAATCTAATAAGCCTATTGTTATGTATTATTGTAATAATGTACTGAATTACCTCAAATGTTACACG
>NC_090730.1:23683794-23703794 GCF_036898095.1 Palaemon carinicauda
TATCCGTTTCACTAAAGACGTATGTTAAGGGGTATATAATTAGGTCTACGTTAATTCTTTACCACCTAATATCCTTCACACACATACACAAGCGCCCGCGTTCACATACACACGCACACACACAATCTTATGTATTCCTTACTTGTCACATGATCCAGTATTGCAATCGAGTATATTTCTTCAAAACCAGAGTGGATATAACTTCGTCTTATATTAATGAAAATCGTTTTAAAATGTGCGTGTGTGTGTGTGTGTGTTGTATATTAGTATTATTACTGTTAATATTATTATTATCATCATTATTTTTACTACCTAAGCTACAACCCTACTTGGAAAAGGAGGATATTATAAACCCAAGGGCTCCAACCGGGGAAATTATCCCAGTGTGGAAAGGAAACATGATGATAAATAAACTACAAGAGAAGCAATGAAGAATTAGAATAAAATATTTTAAGAAAAGAAACAGATAGTGTGCCCGAGTGTACCTAAAGATCATGGAACAGAAGCTATGTCACTACCCAAGACTAGAGAATAATGGTTTGATTTTGGAGTGTCCTTCACCCCTAAGAGCTGTTTACAATAGCTAAAGTGTCTCTTTTTACCCTTGCTAAGAGGAAAGTAACCACTGAACAGTTACAGTTTGGTGGTTGACCCCTTA
Source organism: Palaemon carinicauda (assembly GCF_036898095.1). NCBI lineage: Eukaryota > Metazoa > Arthropoda > Malacostraca > Decapoda > Palaemonidae > Palaemon > Palaemon carinicauda. Next base: position 23,684,453 of record NC_090730.1, read on the forward strand.
AACAAAGAGGAATTATTTGGTAATCTCAGTCTTGTCAGGTGCATTAGGAGAAGGGGAACATGGAAAGAATTTGACATTTTTCTCTACCTCTTCTCGTCTTCCCATAGTGAAGTGCCCAAGTTGGGGGTCCTCCGAAGGACTGCTTAAGACCAGGATCCTTCCGTTTGATATTATACCTGATTCAAATGGAAAAGTAAATTGTTTTTTGAGAATTAACAGGACACAATTCTATATCCTACTGGTTATAAGGCTTCGAAGGAGAAACGCGATATTACTTGTTGAAGATTCAAGTAAGCAATGTGTGAAAAAAACGGATCATCAAACAGCCAGCTAAGTTTGAATAGATAGAAATTAACCGGCCACCCCCCCCCTTTCCCCTCTCCATCCATCATTACCAATTACGTTAGTGATGTTACGAGATTAAAACTAGTTAAAACTAGGATTTAGGAGGCAATACAGTTAATGAATGTTAAGTTCAGTCGTGATATGGAAATTTTTTCTCTATCCTTTTGTATCCGTTAGCTTCTTGATCTTTCCCTATATTTGAGTGCAAAAGATAGTGACCGAACGAGTCACTTATGTTTGATTTGTAGATAACGAAGTGATTGGCGACTCGATAATGTGACATTATTCTTATTCATTATTCATGTCAGAAACTGCAGCCTCCAACATCATCTTAGCTCGAAGCAACTATGACCCTACTGATTTTATTGTTTTGATTTCTTTACGATCCATAATGGAAGGATATCTTCAACAACCGTAAGACTCTAATATTAGGGTAATGAAATGAAGTGGTAGAATTTGTGATAAACTGCACGCGTACGCTTCTTCTAACTTGTTATGATAACTCCTCAAGCACAAACATGCAATGTCTCTTTAATGATCAGCTATTAATTAACAGATATATATGGCACTTACCACCCATGGGAAATATTTGAGAAATCTGCACTATGACTTTATATATATTTTGCTTATGATTGCTTATGCGACGTTTGACATCATATACTCTCTAGTATCACATGCAATATAATACCCATCATTTTTCTAATGTTGCTTGGGTAAGTTATGAATTGACATTTTGTAGAATATTGTAACCTAAGAAGCAAACAATCCATCAGTGAATATATCCATTGAACCCGTTAGTGAATCCTTCACCTTTTCAAGGTGAAGATCCTGACCCATGTCCGTGACAAATTACGACTCCAAGAAACTTTCTCCCCATTATTTTCATCCCCCTACCACTTTTCACCTTCCCCCCCCCCCCCCCAAGCAAACAAAGCTTTAATCATACGAGCTAAGCGATTGTTTCCTGAAAATAAACTATTTCAAGTGAAACTATATACTAAAAGTTGCAATCAATCTAAATCTAAGTTGTTTTCTTATCGTTGTCTTAGGAATTTTTTTGCAATCATGTCCCTGTCGTACATTTCTTCCTTGAAAGGAAAACGAGAATTAGTTGACAAAGAAAATTACATAAACGAGAAGCATAAAGACAATTTGATTAAAACAAGAACCCATTGGCGTTGTGAAAAATTCTACAATGGTTGTCGTCTACGTTTTCACAAGTGACTATAATTCAAGTAAACCGGTTGGACTTGCTACGGTTGGTAGTCCTTCACTTGCTTTACCTAATGCGGAAATTGAGAACTGAAGATGAATAAATGCCATGAGAGACAAAGTGGAGAACTCCGGATGCTATTCAGTCATCTATCACTTTGATTCACACTAATCTATGGAAATTGTGTGGCACCTGCCTAAGAATGAAACCATGGCACAAACAAAAAATACATATATTAGGCGCAGATACTCGGCAAAGAAAAAAAAAAAAAAAGCAACTATCGAAAAAAAGAAATAGTGGTAAATTATCAAATGTAAGATTTGTAACATTTTCATTAGTGTACTTTAATAAAATTTTAAAATAATTATCTTTAATTGCAGAAAAAGGTAACAACTCGCAGTAAAACAAACAGGGCAAACAATCATAACATTGAAATGTATTGGTTGGGCGGAGGGTGTAATTTTGGTGTAGTAAAAACTTAATGAGAAAACTTTGTAGGGAGGTGGAAAATTAGTTGAGTGGAAATTTTGTAGGGAAAATTTTCGGGGTGAATTTTTTGGAAGCTGGTGGGTTTAAATTTTACGGGTCGGGCCCCTTAAAGAGAAGAAACCAACAGTAATCATGGTGTTCCTGGGCTGATTTTTATCCGCAGGAAAGCCTCAGAAATGTCAGTCATCGAACTAAATGGCTTCTCCCTAAACCTGAGAATCATAAACTGAATTTGACCGTCACTATGAGGTTCCAGCTCAACCTGCTCAATGAAGCCCTCCTTTGTGTACTCGTCAAAGATGGCTTGGTACTGGGTGAATAACTGAGGGTCTTTAGATTTTTTAAGGGACATCAGCTGTGCAAAAGCTCTACCAAAACCAATCTCCGGTCGGCTATCGCTCTTGAAGGTCAATTGCACCGCGTATTTCCGGTTTGCGTACTGTGTAGTATGCTTGAAGAGATCAATGGCCTGTGCCTCAAGATAGCTGAAGGGTTCATTGCTTATGCCCACAACATCGAGTTTCCAATGATTCTCGACTGGGGAATCCACTCCTATGAGGTCTGTTACGCTGCTTCGGTTTAGTGTAGGCGACAGGCTATGGACCTTTGGGGGCTCTGTCCTTTCCTGTGATCAATCTGGCAGCTCTTCCCAAACCGCGTATCCACTGGATGTACTGAACAAGTTGACCCCCTTGATGTTTTGAGTGCGCTTGAGGAGTCTGGAAGATAATCAGCTCCGGGAATGATCTCTGTGCCAGTTGTATTGTCATCGGGCTATCTCTCTGTAAGACGTAGACAACTAGCCTCTAGAGTGCGAACTGCATGGGTATATCTAGGTATTCTTGCGTTCTTGCCCATGTTCGGGTTGACGAAGCAATGACCTTATGCTTGCGGCGACCAATTTTCAAATTGAACTGTACCAAGTCTGAACATTAAGGTGGCTTGTCCATGTTAAACAAGTTAAGTCGGAACACGATCTTTCAGACAGGAGCAAGGTTCAATGAATTAACTACATTAGGATGCACAAATGTGTGTTGGGGACCGCAATCCAGGGAAACTCGAGTGGAGTGTTTAAGTTTTCTCTTAACTAAATCACCAGCAGGGTTTATTTTGTTAGCCTGGTTGGTTAGTTCAGTTCCCCTCTAGGCTATATGGTTAAGTTGAACAGAAGGTGGGTCTGCTCTTGGACCACCGGGCTGGTGACCCACTCAAGATGTTGGGGCAAAGAAGCACTTTGAGACAACGTTTACAGTTGTGGCATGAAACACAGGCGGTGCACCCGCGGTCAACATGTTTCAACAAAAGTCATTTAGTGCAATGGCCTAGTTGGTTCTCCCGCATCAAGCGACTTTTTGAATCGGGAAATAGGGGGCATTTCATAGATGAATGACTCTTGTGGCCACATAAAAGACAATTACGCCAAACAGCGTTATCTGCTAGTGGGAGAGCTCTGGCAGGCTCTGGTGCTTGCTTCTGAGTGGAGTTCGCTGGATTGTGGGTTGGTATGGATGGTTTCTTAGGCTTAAGAGCACCGCTGGTTGTTCTAGGGAAGGGCTTAGCCCTTTCTTGGTTGAATTGCTTTTTCCTTCAGTGTTAGAAGGTTTAACAGGAAGCCGGTCTTTGGTGGGCTCCGCCAATAGTTTTGCTAGCTCCTACGTGCGTGCATGCTCTTATAATCCATCCTTCAACTCTTGGAAGGACACAGATGAGCTATTATAACGATGGTAAACTGTCTCGAGGAGAGAGGGGTTTAGCTTACTCAGGATGGCATGCTCCAACAGATCTTTGGACAAGGGAGCTTTAGTCACTTGGAAATACTCTTCCTCAGCATTGTTCCACTTCATCGGAAACCATCTGAGGTCAGGGCCATCATCCGCTGTGGGACTCATACTAAAGAGCTTCTTACGCAGCAAATGACGGTGAAGATCCGGGGACTCATACTCCTGGATGAGGTCAGCGATGGTCCTCTTGTACAGTCCCTCTGTCCAGATCCTGTTTCCATTAAGACATCGGGCTGGACCTTTAAGGCAGCGTAAAAGGACCTTGTACTTGACTGCCGGGGAATATTTGGGAGACTCGTGGATGGTTTGATGGGAACGCTAAAGTGATCCAAACCAGGGGACGTCTTGCGTGAAAGATCGACTGAACCAGGCTATTTATTATTATTATTATTATTATTATTATTATTATTATTATTATTATTATTATTATGGAAGGCCAGATCTGTGTCCTCTCATAGAAATTTGGAATCGACCTCCTGTTTCTCAAGCCATGTGTTAAGTTCCTCTAAGTTGAGCGCTTCAGCCTGAAGTTGTGGAGGGTTACCGAGATTGGGAGCTTGGTAAGACCTTTTGGATGGAGAAAGCTGACCAGAAACATCGACCCCACATAGAAGTGGGAAAAGATGTCGACAAAGAATAAGAAGAAGAAGAAGACAGTACTGTATAGGCTAACACATTAAATTGACAGAAGCAAATAAAAAGGAATTAGTTACAGCCGTACAAGGGCAATGACCAAATAGCAAAAATTACTTGAGGGATGATGATACATGACTAGTAGCACATGGACATTGCAAAAACACTGTCACTAAAAAAAAAGGGAGACTACAAATTGAAACAACAGAGCCTTTCATAAATACAGTCCACTATTACACAATTACAGGTGCATGGGGGAGGCACAAACAATTTAAAACATTCACACGTGCTCAGAGGCAACGAATGTGACCAGCACTTGCGCAGAGGCTAAACTTGAAATTACCTCATGCAGAGGATAATTAAATCTCCCTCACAAAGAGAACATTACATAAAGCATCCCTCACACAGAGGTTAGACATAAAATTTCCTCACGAAAAGGACAAAAGTACAAAATTATGCTCACGCTGATGGTAAAATCATTGACGCACTTGTTAAGTGGCAAAGACGACAAGTTAAATGATATACGCCACACATGGGTGAAACCAACTTGATATCTTTTTCAAATATCCACGAGAAATTGTAGACTTAGCAATATCACGCTAAACGTTTTGTGACCAAAGACACAGGGTTAGGCTTACGAGAGGTGTTAGTAAGAAAATTACAGCACTTGCACAAATGTAGGTAAACCGAGGTACAAAAATTATGGATAGAGTAAAAAGGCTAAATAAGTCGAATAGAGCAAAATCCCAAATGCTTGCACGGAGCAGTAAACAATGAAGTCTGAACAACATAAATAATATACCTTAGTTCCAGCCACTCGGAACTTTCTGGTTAAATGCCAAAATTATTTGAATAGATCATATGAACCGACGTGCATAAAGGTTCGCAGGTTACCAGTCAAACATATGGCATGCAACATAAATCGGTGACTCAAACATAAATCAGGTTACACTGTCTTCGCTAAGCATGTGACATGTAACATAAAATTACAAAACAACTCTTTTCTCATTCCAACTCAAGTCTGGGCATTACACTTTCTACAATGTGACTGGTGCGTGTAGGTAGGCGTGATAAAGCGAGGTACTTAATGCTAAATCAAGCTAGTTTACATTACAAATTTAGTGATCCAAAAGTCAAAGGTGAAATATCCGGTTCGAAGGACCACTCGTGTGGAGAATTGTATATTTGTTAAAGATGAGCAGGACCGTGGTCCGGGTAATTCTCCCTGCAGCAAGCAACAAGGATCACTACCTTTGGTGCTGCAGTTCACGAACCTTCACTCTGATGATAAAGACTTCTCCGTCCAGAGACCTAAAAACTCCACACGTGAATAAGTAATTAATTTATGGTCTACCTTAGCTATGTCAATCTAAGGTCATCTACAATCTTAGGCTCTATTTCGAATCCGTCCTAGTGACTCCAGTGAGATGCTGGACAGGCATTTACGTTAACATAGACAAAGACAATGGACAGAAGCAGTGATGTATTTAAGTAAAGTTAAAAGGGGATTTCCACTTTCAAAGCACTAAGTTAGAGAAGCGCACACTTGCTTATACCAACTTACCTATACCTACAGTAGGTTACTCTCTCTTCAACATCTCGGGTACAACTAATCCACACTAAATTCTCGGTTGGTGTAAAGAAAAATCTTCAATTAATGGGGTTAAAGATACCAATGGCTGCAATCTATTCTAATTTCTTTATTATAGTAAAGAAGAGAACCAGAGTAGCTCAATGATTCATTCCAATGGCAAAATTGATAAATGAAATATTAACCACAATTTACAATACAAAACATTGAAATTAATAAACTGAATGAACACGTGGGATTAACCCTCAAACAAAGTAGATAAAATCAAAATCTTTTGGTAAATAACTTTTGCAGTAGGCTGCTGTGGAGTTCCAACACGTAATCAGTGATCTCAAGCAATTACCAACAAATAAAACACAACTACATTAAATTCCACGCACGCAGCCCGAGATATGTAATGCCAGAACGTTACCTAAACTCTATTTAGAGACAAATGGAAACTTATCTAAAGGGGGAATGGCCATTGATTAACTCACAAGATTGTTTTTTTTATGCTGGCCTCCCGTGTCCAGAGAATGGCAGTATGGATTTCTACCTCAGTAGTCCTACTGCAGTGGTTTAGCGGAGTCAATTCAATGGCCCCAATCAACTCGCTCCTAGCCTTGATCAGAGGTTCTTATGGGACTTGCTGCTTCTCCTCAATATCTGTGACCTCTTAAGGCTTCTATTTGTCCTTACCTTTATAAAAAGAAAGGCGGTCTTGGGAAAAGAAAAAGCCACTTGTCAGTCCATAAGGGAAAGGGATCTTGAATGTAAGTCATTTCAAAGTGTTTACTTTTTACTTATTTCTCTCACAAAAATGAAAGTAGAGAACCATTTATAAGAAAAACAGTAATTATGGATCATAGGAACTTTGTATTATCAAAGTAAACTAGATTATATAAATTGAAATTTGAAGAAAGTTTAAACTTGTAAATATTACTTATTAAGCGTTATTTTGAAAAAGCCTAAGTCTTTGTGTCTGTAACATTAGATACATTAAACGTTTTCCCTTTAAAATGGATCAGAACATTAGTTTTCATCTCTTGCTAAAGAAAACGCTTCCTCAAAATAAAGAAATCTTTTTCTGAAAGTTGAACAAAGTCCTCCAGTCTCAGTGACACCTTTGAGGTTGAGAACCCCAGGGTCACCAGATTAGAAATCAGTATTGTTATTGTAATAAGGATAAATAATAGAACTTTCAAATGCCAAAAAATTTAATTTATCACAATTGTTCAAAAAGAGGAATGAATTAACAACAAATTATATAGAAAAAAAAGGTAATTCCATGATCAGAAAATTAAATTAATGCCTGATTGTGCAGACATAATCTCATTAATGTCTCATGTGGTCCATTCGGTGTCCTCTATGGCCTTGGGCAAGTTTGAGAACCTGCGATGTTTGTAGATATCCAAGAGAGATAGTCTGAAAAAGATATCACATTTGCAAAATCAATTCATAATTAGATCTTAAAAGAAAACTTTAAATAGATCAAAGATTAATATTGATTACGGTGGTTGTTCATTTTTTCTATCTGCTGTTCATAATGTCATTGGCCCAAATATCGTTTTTAATCCTTATTTATCTCTCTATTTTTCTATTATCCTAATCTTTGACATCTTGTTTCACCTCATTGGCAAAATCACTAGTTTTGAAACTTCCTTTGGTAACATGAATCTGTTGACATGATAAGTTCCTAATAGCTTCTTTGACTTGTGGGTTTACTTGTCAATGCTTATCAATATTCATGATAATGATTCTAATATTAAAGTTATTAAACCTAATCATCCTTTTGTTTGATCTTGAAACCTTATTGTAAGTTCATTGACAATGGACTCTTTGCCTTTACTTGTACTTGACTGAGAGTTAATATAGGAACTTGCTCACTGGTTTTATGTTTTGAAAGGTTTAGATTACCATAAGTCACATGTTTATTTAATCTTTAAATTTGTGCTGTTCTTTTAATCACATTTTCATTTGCTGACGAAATTTTCCTTCTTTTTCATTGTCTGTCAATTTGATATTTATCTCCCTTTACTTATGATTTTTTTCCATTTGTTTAGTTGGAAACAAATACCATTCTGTTTTCGTGTCAACCTTTATACTGGACATTGAAAACTTTTCTTATGGAAGTCATTCAAACAAAATTTCTTGGTATTTCACTTACTGCCTACTCTGGCGTACACTCCAGGGCTGTTTGCATCGGCGCAGCCATAGCCCCAAGAGACCACTCCAATCACCACCATGAATGTTTGAGCTGTGCTACCTGCAGTCACCATTGGACCACCGGAATCACCCTGAAAATGGAAAAGTCTAGTTTTGACTCTACTGAAACAAGTTATGTTTGAGTTTGTGATATTTTCTAGTTTACAAGAGAGACTATCGTCACAGATAGTACGAAAGCTGTAAGCTGTTGGCAAGTTCTAATAAAACAATTAACTTTCTCCTCATTCCTCCATCTATCGCTATGTCTGTTATTGCCAATACTTTCTCTACACTCCTAAAGTAGTCTGCAGCTGTTTGCAATTTATGAATAAATTTCACTGTCCTTATGACCTTTTGTCTAAAGAATTAAAAGCATTTTTAACTGGAAACATTGAAGTCACACAAGTTCTTCAGCATGTCTTTAAACATGGTATTCAAAATATGTAGATACTAATCCAGCTTAATTATACAATGTAATTCTATCGTTGTGACTCAACAAACCTGACAAGAATCTTTTCCTCCGGCATCCAATCCAGCACAGATCATGTTACTTGTGATACCACTTAAAAACTGTTGACACCTTGAGTTGGTCATTGTTGGAACATCCACTTCATAAAGTACATTAGGTTGACTACCACCTGTAAAGTAAAAGGGTTATATACACAATACTGCACTTGTAAGAAAAAATGGAGATAAAAAAATAGTCAGAGGCACTTTGTCCCAACATATTTATTATTTCTTATATACTGGATAATGAAATTTTCAATCAGACAATAAATAGTTGGCCAAGTCAACCTGCCATTTCAGGGTAACGGTGGCTCAGTGATATTGTTGATTACTCCCTCACACTTTGTGTGTCCTGAGTTCAAGTCACGACAGATGACCACCGGACTACGATGTTCCTTTGTTTGTGGAAGGATTGAAACCTACAGGTCTGCTTCATGAGATATCAACAGACATTGCCTTGATTCTCAAGGTCTTATATAATAGAAAAGTCCTTTGGGTAACTTAAGTTGTATAGTTCTTCAAAGTTGTCCTTCCTCAAAGTTTCAAAGAGATTCTCTCAGTCTCATTAATTTCCGCTAGGTTTATTGCTCTCTTATTTCTGGGTGATTAATCTTCCATCGCTTTACTTAGTAAGAATGAATCAACTGCATTTCTTTGGCCCGTGACTACTCCTTACCTCTTCTCTTGGTTGTGCTCAAAGAAATTCTGCTACTCATTTTCTATGAGTATAATATTTGCCTTCATTCTGCGATGCTGTCCTATCATATAGACTGGTAACACTTTTCACATATCTCCACAACTTTATTCTCTAGAAATAAGAAATCTTAATTAAAGGTTCTGTGACTGGTTTGTCCCACCAGTGCCAAGCTGTGATATTCTCTTCTTACTTTTGTTTGTCCTGAGTCATATAACGTTCCATCTTTTAAGATACGGTTATTATTTTTTAGAGATTGAGCCTTACTCCTGCTTCTCTTTCTTATGATTCTGTTTTTCCTGCCTGACTCTCTTTATAAAGATCTTAGCAAAACTTTAGAAGTAATAATAACAACCTAATCTTACTTCAGCATGATTTTTAAATGTAAGATATAATAAAAGTCTAACGCACAGAAAAATTCAAGGATTCTTCACAATTTTTGTTTCAAGCATTACTAAATTTGGAAACGAAAAAAATTTATTCCGTTTATACCTAAAGGCTGAAATCGTGTAGTTCCTGGAATCAATTTCTTGAAGGAATAAATAAAAAATAAGAAAACTCCGTGAATAGACTGTACTGAAGGCGCATGTGCAGAATGTGATCTGCACCAAACTATTTCTCTGCTAAGATAATTGACTGATCTTAACTGCTTGAGTTGAACAAAGATTTCAAATAAGTTGAAACTTATTACAAGCGTACAAACCTGACTGTAATGTTCCCCAGCCAGTAACTGTAGCAGTCACATCACTATAGGCATTGCCTGCATCTGGAAGACACACAGGGGCAATCTTGTTGTCAGAAGGGAAGGTGAGAGGAGAGGACAGCTTGATCAACGCCATATCGTTGTCAAGAGTGTTTCTGTTGTAACTTGGGTGCATGATGATCTGTAACGAGATTGATTGATTAAACTTATTTTCCATATTATATTTTCTTAAATTTTTAAGATATCTGTCATTATAAAACCAGTATTTTGAAATCAGGAAAATTGTACTGTATTTGTTTCAAATTTACTCTTCTTTCAAGGATAACATACAAGATTTATAGCAATACATCTAGAAAGATTTCCTGTTTAAGAAAAGTGTATAGCAAATAGAAGAGCCTTAACTAATTTCATGACTTCTGTTAAAGAGAATTTCTAATAAAATATTTTGCCAGAACTATCAAGAGGTTTACCGACTTACCCTTGAGGCTTGGATCTTTTGTCTAACTGTTGTTTCAGTTAATGTGGTATAATCGTGTTCTCCAACGACTACATAGACGCTTGATGCACTGTCTCTGGAAAGGGAATGGGATCGTTATTAGTAACAACAGTCATTCCTGCTTGAAAAGGTAAATTTCGCCATTATAAGAATAAACGTTTTTAATGAGGAATGGGTACTACGTTTTACATTTTTTTTTTATTTCTTATAATCTCATTGAAAAAGTTTTTATGCATTGTTTAATATTTGCAAAAACACAGTTATTAGTCAATGCAATTCTCTCTTCAGCAACAAAATAAGGCAGCAAACTTGCAAAGTCAAATTTAGTCAATATATTCCCACGACAGTTCTTACTCTGCTTCGCAAGGTCATGAATAAAATATTGCCTGAACTTTTAAATCGTTTCTTCATAGAGTTTTAAAAAGTTTTTTTTTTTTTTTTGTACACTTTATGAGAACATTTTGAGATTGGTTGAAATGCAAAGCAATTGATGAGGTGTTAATACTATGACTAACTTTCAAGTTAAGTCACCAAATATGATCTGAAACACGTTCATAAATAGTCAATCTTCACAGATAAAATGAGATAGCATTAGTCCTACCCCAATGGTAGTCCTCTTACCCATCGACACAATGAGATGCTGTCAGGATCCACTCGTTGGAGATGATAGAACCGCCACAATATGGTCTGCTAGATGTAGCCGACGTCAGCCCAACTTGCCAAGGGTATTCGTGCACTGTTGTCGGTTGGCCTCCAACAATCCTGGTCACTGGGTTTCGTCGGCCACACACTGCAAAAGAGAATTAGATGGTTCACTGTCTCAAGTATTCAATGTTTGCTTGTTTATGTTATAAGACTGAACTTGTGGTAGATTAGGTGGTTTCTCAAATTAGGATAAATTATATAATTTTCCTATATCATTCAGTCTACTGATTCCGTTAGATTGTTTTTGACATATATGCATTTTTTCATTTAGTTTTCTATAATTAGCCTTGATATATATACTGTATCTATATATATATATATATATATATATATATATATATATATATATATATATATATATATATATATGCAGATAAGCTTACAATTGTGTAAAGATTCTATTGTTCATTGTTATACCGTTTATATTACTATTAGGTAATGGTCAGTTATAATAAAATTTGATATTTTATAGTCGCCACAGAGATTTCGGGTGAAATAAGCTCCACCCCTTGATGACATCATATCCAATCATGTTGCCTCCTGCATTAGCAGTGGTCATAGTGGTTATAAGTTAGTATAGCTACTAACGTGGGAGACAACCTTATTGGCTGTTACGTCATCAAGGGGTGGGGCTTATTTTGCCCGGAATCTGTACAGAGACTTATAGTTAAGAAATAAAATAACGTTGAAACCATAGGCAGATATAATTCTATTCTAAGACATTTATATGTAAGAGGTTATTGTTCAGCTTTATTCTTTAAATCTTCTGTTATCTGAACAATTATTATCAATGTACGAAATATCTCGAATTCTTTATTAGCTGCGGTTGCTCAATCTCGCATGAGTTACATAGAAATACTGAGTTTAGCAAAGACTCCTGTATTTCTTATAATATTACGATCGTTGAGCAATCTTTTATTATGTATGATAATTGATTCATATTGTTTTGTCTGCGCAAAAATCTAAGGTTTTAAGTAGTAATTCTTTTTTGTAAGATTATAGGGATATGAAGATGATAAGAGGAAGAAGAGCAATACATATAGGTTTTCATTTGTTTACCTAAGAAGAAAATATTTGGAGAAACTCAACAACTCTTAAGGAGATAAGATAAAAAAAAAAGAACTGTTATAGTCCCTCCACTAACCATTGGAAAAGAGGAAATTTAACTCAGAACCTTCGAAAAATAAGAAGATAATTGACTCTAAACTTAAGATGCATTACTTGAAGTAGAATCTTTCCTTTGAATTCGCTACGGCACTGGATTGTTTGTCTAGTTTCATGTGCAAGCCTCCTTTGCTTGCATGCAGTTCATCAACACTGCTTGCCTTGGTTGAAGGATACTTAAAAGCTGAGAGCGTCCCTCGAAAGGGAATATGTAGTTTTTGAAGTATTAGGATGAAGGTAGATGACGATACCAAATCTGTCTGGGTAAAATTTATAATGGCTGCACCGCTTCCATCTTTAGCAGTGTCTAATTATTTTCCCAAAGATCTCAGCTAAATTTTTTTTTTCATTTTTTTTTCTTTTCGATGGAGAAAACTTGATGCACATTTGTCAAGTAAAGAGCTCGTCAGCGTCATTCAATGCATACATATACAAAGGAAATTTGGCAATAACTTTGTAGTGTACTTACGGCATTGTCCACTTGCTCTTGTTGTTGTTGTTGTTGCAGCTGCTGTTGTTGTTGTTGTTGCAGCTGCTGTTGTTGTTGTAGCTGATGTTGAAGACGAAGTCGAAATTCCTGTTACATCTGAAACAAATATATGCTACTGTAACACTTAAATAAACCGGGAACACGCAAGTAAGTCAAGGTTTCTCAGGACGGGAATCGGGTTTCTAAAACTAGGAACGAGAAAGTCAGATTGATTCCAGAGAAATGGGAAGAGGAAGAATATTGACGAATATAGGAAGGAAGGAAACTTTGGATATCTAGTGTTAAAATGGCAATAATGATGACACTAATTGTTGAATGTATAAAATGTGAAAAATCCTGCCAGCTGAATGAAAAATGAAACATGAACTACACGACCTTGAGGGCCACCTGTCGGTGAAAATGAGTACCTCTATATTAAGACGAGTTGTTTACCTGAATCTGAGGCTGTAACTGTGCAGGAGAAACCGTAGTATCTTCTCCTTCTCGATCTAAACTTGACCTCCATGAAATTGTTTCCACTCGTTTCAGTAAAAGGAGATTGAGTTCCGCAGTACCTGTAAAAAATAGACTTTTGGGTGTACCTTTGATAACTAAGCTTTGTTTTGAAGTGTGGAATCTCTCTCTCTCTCTCTCTCTCTCTCTCTCTCTCTCTCTCTCTCTCTCTCTCTCTCTCTCTCTCTCTCTCTCTCTTTCTTAACTATTCTACTTTTTCACTGAAAAATTATTTCTTCTCTAAATAATAAATATCTGCAACCAATTTAATATTTTCCTCTTCATTTAGATACTTAATTCAAATAATGAAAAGTTTTCCAACGATAATAAACACAATAAAAGATTCCCTTTTTTTTTAAACTCAAAGATGATAGTAATTATCGTTATTCCACAACTTGAATTTACATTGATGACTTATAAGCAATATTTTATCATCTACTTTTCATAACGTTAGCTGCTAGATATGACACGATATGTTAATTTTTCTGACACTTGTTGAGTCTCTTCTACTTCAGGCAGGTGCATACAGGCTCTGTTGCTTGCCAGAAATAGTTATGCTATATTTTGATTAAAAGTTAACCAATGCTGTACGATACTTGGCCATGAAAATGAGATTAGGATACACCAATCTTAAAAAGAGGTTTGGCTCTATTTTACTCCTGAAAATTCTTACCGATACGCAATCATATTTTAAGTATTCTAAGATCCACTTTACATCAAGCAACTTGAAGGAATTTATTTTTGTAATTGCACTCAATTAGAATATTTGGTGAATAATATTTCTAAGGAATCGCTCCTACACCACACACAGATTATTTTGTATGGTACATCTGACCATCAAGATACAGTGTTAACTTCCCTGTAAGCTTTAGATCCCACTAACAGTTGTGAATCCTACTGTAACATACGACAAAGAGTCAAACAAACATCTTTAGTGAGAAGATGAAGGTCACAATCAAAGTTGGTACTAAAATTTCAAACTTGATCGTTATCTTTAACCTTGTTGGTAATTGGCAAAGGAAAGTAACAGTTATAACCAACTGTATCTCACTTTGCATAGAGACCATCTCCGGTGATTAGGACGGAAGAAAGCCTGCATCTTCTCAGCCTAAAATCATCGCAAGTAATCGATATGGTTGAGTCAACAGACGAACCCTGCAAAGGATAATGCTGATGAAGAGAGGAAATGGGTAGACGAAGATTATATTACTGAAAATTATGAAGGAATGGTAGAATAACTACCCATTGTCAACATGGCTGTGGCAAGACACAAGATATGACTGAAATGATAATTATAAAATAGTTTTGAGGTGGTTGGGTGAATAGAGACTTTTGGGATTACGTTTCATGCTTTTCATTTAAGGAGACGAGAAATAAAGAAAAAAAAGTTCATAGTTGATGATTTCAATGTTTATGGAAAGAACTGTTTTCATGGCTGAACGAATACAGTTAGCCCTTGATATTTGCTGATTCGGTCATTCGCGATGCTAAGAGCTCTATAACCTACAAGATAAAAATTAAGAAAATACTTTTTTTTTTTTTTTTTTTTTTAACTCACTTCGAAGGTCCATAGGCAGCTGCTGCCCAATGGATACCATCTTGGGTAATTCTGAGACTGGATGGTAACAGTCTGGCCCGGTGCCAGGACATGACTGCCACATGGAAGGGAGCTTGCTGAGTTGGGGGCAGAAGAATGATGAATATGAGAGCGTGAATAAGGAACCAAAATCTGTTTTCAAAGAACTCTTCCCAGGGAAAAACTAACTTATTTTTATTACTGTAAATGAATAGAAGGATGATATGGAAAAAAAAATTAGTGAACAGTTTTCAAGAGACATTAGCAGAAGCTTAATCACTTTTCTCTGTAAATGAAAGTTGAAGCAGATATTTCATGCTTTCTTTAAAATAACTAATTAAGATATCCAAATGTGATTGATATTAACTTATAACCATACAGATGTAAATTCCCTGCAAACTAAAAACTCTAATTTTGAGTGTTAATATTTTCCCAACTTTAATAAAAGTTTTACTTTACAAAAGAAGATGATCTTGAGAGTACCTTGTCTGTCGCCACCTGACATCTGCCTCAGCTCATCGAAGACTCGTTTCATCTCGCCCAGTCTGGGATCCTTGTGGGGAGTGCTGGAGGGGTCGCCCAGTCTGGGCTCCTTGTGGGGGGTGCTGGGGTGGACGAAGAGGGGAATTGAATAGATAGAAAGAAAGAAAACAAATATACGAGAAAGGTATTGCGGTGATGTGGATGTAAAACAGTGTAGATTCCTATTTAATTTGTATAATATGATTGTGTAGGATTTTTAAATTGCGGATATGTGTTGGAAGGAAAATATTTATGTCAATGACATAAAGTCCTCTGAAAATACTCATACCACTAATATTTTATTGAATCACCAAGGAAAAGGCAAAGGTTTTCTATATAATTTCCTTTCTTGTCAAAAATAATGTTGAAATGATATTCATTATAGTCAAGAGAGTTTCAATCGATAAAAACAAATGAAGCAAAAGGTTAGTCAAATACTTTCCAACTGGTTAAAAGTCTCATGACATTTCAATCACAATTCTCAAGGTCATTATGTCATTAAATTGGCTGAAGAAGAAACTCGACTTACGTTCCGTTCCAAGCGGGAACAGCATTCACACACCACAAACTCTGAAGAAGAAATGGAATAAAGAAAGGAATGTAAACAATGTAATTATATCTGTTATATTATTTGTAATATATATCAGGGTTGGGGGGGGGAGAGGGTCTTGATAACTAGACTACATATTGAAGCAACGCTTTCCTTTCTTAGGGTTTTAAATACTTCTTTTCCTCCCAAACCAATATTTTCTTTTTGGGAGGAAGTTGTTTACAAAGGAATTGCAATTAAATGGCATAAGTCCATCAGATATGAGATGGAAAAAAGAGTGACATAGTCTCTTGTATTCTTTGACTTTTAGGAACCTAACAAGTCTATGTTAGCTTTTATATCTTTACTAATATTCATATATGATATGAAATGAAATAAATGAGCTTTATATAAACAAGGAAGACCTGACTTCATTCTCCCTCAATATACTTTATTTAGCAATGATAAAAGGAAACGACTCTTAAACAATCCTAAAAACAAAAATTCCCTAAAGTTATCTACTAAAAAATGAATCCAGTTTGCAATTTTATTCTTGGGTAAACTAAATGCGTTAAATCGTATTCAATTGAACAATATTTGATAACATTTGCAAGTCCGCTCCAGTTCTGCCTACCCTGAGGAAGCTAAGTGTCGCCTACTAACGTTTCCAAAGGCCGTGTAAGTGTTTTTTTTTTTAAATAATTCCTAAAATAACTGATGGATATCCATGATATCAAAGCAGGGAGCGCTTCATACAATGGCTTAATTTTGGGAAATTCTGTGCATTGCCAATTACGTTTCATTAACTTTTTTACTTAAGAAAATAAGGCTAAAGCCAGTCTTAGCCACCCACACATTCGCTAAAGTGATGACGTCCCTCAGTGACGTTGTTATAACGTTTCTTCCCCTGTACCTCCCATCCCCCGAATTGTTAAACGCCTGTTTAACTCCATAGATAATTGTCATATGACCTACCCCAAGTAATACGAAATTCTTTGTCACTAAAAGTTCAGCATACCTGGTAATGTGATTCGTGACTTTAGACTTTACCTAAACACAAGACCAACCTTTTATATTATATTACCCACTCACTTACGTTGAAGATCAAGAATGAGCCTTATGACAGGAGACGAAAGAAGCCATGCTAACCCTACACTTCGCACTTTAAGCTAGTGTTGGTAAAGCAATAGAAATATAGTTTTCTTTAGGTTAAGTCGTAGGACTCATTCTTCCATACAACACAGGTTACTCGATACATCAATTGCCAGGCAGGAAATGACAGCGAGCATTGTTTGACATAATTTATCATATCAATTTCACTAGAGAGAGTAGCTTGAATTCCGTAGAAGGTAGATTTCTAAAAGATGTTTCATATAAGGGCATTGACATCGGCCATTTGATAAAGTTTGAAATCATATATATATATATATATATATATATATATATATATATATATATATATATATATATATATATATATATATATATATATATATATATATATATATGTGTGTGTGTGTGTGTGTGTGTGTTCATACATACATAAGATTTATTATATTTCAACCTATAGTTTCATATATTTATTTACGTTATAGGTACCAGTACCTATTTTTGTTACTTAAAAGGTATGTGACAAATATCATTGCGACTTTGTCAATTAATGAACCAATCAACCTTACTTTGAGAAATCCATTGACATTGTCTACATGCCAAGCCGATATACTGTATTCAAGTATTCATTAGCTTTGCTTTTCCAAAATAATGTTATCACCAATTGCTGGAAAGCATAGATTTATGAGGGATGAAAAGAAAAAAAAGAAAAAAAAGGAATGGACACTTATACATTTTACTCATCATCACTCTCAAGGAAAAAAATGGTTTTCTATTTCTACTAATGTTTTTATTTTATTTTTTTATTTTCTTTTCCTTTTTAGTCACAAATCTAAAATTTGTAGGAGTCCGAGTAGAATATCTCTCAGTGCGATTCCACACCCCTGTTTTAAACCTCTTCTATTATGTTTGATAATTTGTGTTAACCATCTAATCATTATCTACCACCATAAAACATTTTATTGCTCTTCCGGCTCATTTTATATGTGCAGTACACAGTCTTTCCTAACAGGGATTTACTCGGTAGCCTATTAACAAAGGGAAAGAAGGAAAGAAGGCAAGAAGGAAGGGCGCGGGGGAGTACTATGTGTAAACACCGAAGGAGGGTTGGGGGAACCTCTGCGTCACAGTTAAGTGATTAGGTAACACTTCTTCGAAACGCTCTGAAGGAAGGGAAAAAGTTCCTCTTTTTTTTCTAAGAGTAAACGGTTTAATTGAGCACATCTGTCAATTCATTGTACCACCAAAAATTAGGCCAATGTTTGAAACATTCATTGCTGTAGTTTCATGGAAATTCATAAACCGGTTTGTTAGATATTTGGGAAAAACACTATTACACGGCCTATGGAAACGATAGTAAGTGGCTAAAAGCTTTCATCTAATATGGTTGAACTATTAGCAGATACTATGACTGTCCTGAATTGAAGCAAGTCATACTTCCTGAACATTCTCGGAGGAAAATATGAGGAAAAAAAATCGTAATTTTTGTCATAAAAATTACTTGATCATCATTTTTCTATTTGTAACGTAGAAAAGTAATGCAAAAGACGGGAAATGAGCGGTTAATGAAGTATCGGTGGTCAAAAATATTTATAAAGAACACATAAATTATTTGTCTCAAACATGAAGTGCTATTCTTTAAACTGTGTTTCGGGCAAGGCATCTTTGAAAGAGAAATAAAAAAAGTTGAGGCTTACCAGAAGGAGCAGAGCCAAAGACAGCGGAGTGGATTCCATCGTGGCTGGGTGGAGTCACAGAAGAGTTCTCTGCAGAAGCCAAAGAGTCAACTCGAACGACAACTGCAACGGCTGGTCAGGAAGTTCCTCTCCCTCGCTGAAGCTGGAAGGTAACTGACGCCCTTTATAAAGAGGCCGACGAATACCATCGGTTCATTGAATATCAAATTTCTTAATTATTTCTTTTCATCTAAACACTTGTGGCGAGTGCAGCAAAAGGTTCATGACTTTTTTGGAAATAAAAATAATTTTCTCCGTGCATATTTCTTAGAGAGAATGTGTGTATGCATATACATACATACATACATACATATATATATGTATATATATATATATATATATATATATATATATATATATATATATATATATATATATATAT
>NC_090730.1:23706294-23716294 GCF_036898095.1 Palaemon carinicauda
ATATATATATATATATATATATATATATATATATATATATATATATATATATATATATATATATATATATATATATATGACAGCAGGCCGGGAGGAAAAAGGAAACGAAGATTGGACAAGCGCTTTCGTGTTATTATTACACCTCTTCACGGTCTTATGAAGAGGTGTAATAATAACACGAAAGCGCTTGTCCAATCTTCGTTTCCTTTTTCCTCCCGGCCTGCTGTCATCTTGAGACATCGCACGTTCCAGCGATTTGTCATTAATATATATATATGTATATATATATATATATATATATATATATATATATATATATATATATATATATATATATATATATATATATATATATATATATATATATATATATATATATATATATATATATATATATATATATATATATATACATATATTATGGCTGGAAAGCTAATCAACCTCTCGAATTCTAAACACACATTTTTGCTTTCACATTAAGTCTGTTACACTTGAAAATATTAATACACGAACTCTGAGACAGTTAAAAAACTCCCAGATCCATCCATATACCAAGGCACTTCCCCCAATTTTGGGGGGTAGCCGACATCAGCAAAGAAACAAAACAAAAAGGGGACTACTCTCTACGTTCCTCCAGCCTAACCAGGGACTCAGTCGAGTTCAGCTGGTACTGCTAGGGTGCCACAGCCCAACCTCCCACAATTCCACCACAGATGAAGCTTCATAATGCTGAATCCCCTACTGCTGCTACCTCCGCGGTCATCTAAGGCACCGGAGGAAGCAGCAGGCTCCCAGATAGCAATATATAAAACATGGAATATCCAAAGATGTCTTAAGTACACCCAAAAGGGTAATTATTCTTAAGAATTATTTAAAAACCCTAACTTCGGTTCATTAACAGGATAAGAGTGAATGTACATTAAACACTGATGATTGAAATAATACACTCTTTACATAAATAAATATATTCTATTTAGATTATAACACTTAGAAAGAATTTGCATAAAACAAATAAATCACTCGAAACATTAAGTGTGAACAAAGCTTAGATTGAGACAAAAATGTTAGAATCTGAAAATTATAAGATG
This sequence comes from Palaemon carinicauda, assembly GCF_036898095.1. Taxonomy (NCBI): domain Eukaryota; kingdom Metazoa; phylum Arthropoda; class Malacostraca; order Decapoda; family Palaemonidae; genus Palaemon; species Palaemon carinicauda. The sequence goes on from NC_090730.1 coordinate 23,707,383, forward strand.
ACTTGACTTGAAAATTAAATCTTAATACAACCTTAGACTAAGAGAAAAGAAATAATACAATGAAAACTAAATAATTATTGATTTCACTTGGAATTAAAACTGAATACGAACATTTTTTTAAGTTTGATACTTAATGAAAGTAGATAACCAGATCACGATGTAAAATCTTTTTTTGTTATTACAGGGCCATTTACAAAATCTTTACATAATACCATCACTCACCACAACACTATGAATTTAAAATCACCCGCCAAATTTACAGCAACGTTTCAACTCACTACACAGATATATGCGGGGGCACAAAATCACTTTGGAGAGGACACACTATAGGTACTGAACACTTTTAAACAATACTCTGAGCTGAGAGAGAGGAGAGATGGCGATGACTTAAGGCTGGGATTCTTTATCTCTATGCAACCCTAGGATTGCCTTTATACATAAAATTTAGCTACTTCCAGAATGTTCCATTTGCTCTAGAAGCTTGGGTGGGTGGGGGGAGGGGGTGCTAATGCCAACACCAGACCTATCAACTAGATAAAAATTTCAAAACGCGAATCTGGGATTTTTAGGCAACTCTCAGATGCATACCAACGCACCTTCGAGATAACTCTCTCTGCTAGTTCTGCCCACCCTTTGTCCTCGAAATAAAAAAAAAGATGAGGTCCATCAATAGTTTTCTTGGGAAAAGTCCAAAGCACATGGTACCCAAAATAACTGCGTATTTTACCTCAAACATGATGCAATACCTCATAAAAATACAAAAGAACATAACACTCAAACAAATTACGTAAGATTTCGTAACAAAAATTATGTGAAATAAAAAGTTAATTATTAAAAACAACGTAAATTCACATATATTAACTTGAATAAAGAGTACAATGAAATTAAAGATTAAGGGCTTACGTAATTTACATAATATACTTAAATCTACACCAAAGGAACTAATTTTACGGGCTGGCTATTCATCTCTTCAATGCACAAATGAAATATATGAATAGATCATGAATAAAGCATGGTATTTAATCTACACTAGACAAGCTTCGTAAGAATATATATATATATATATATATATATATATATATATATATATATATATATATATATATATATATATATATATATATATATATATATATATATACGTATATATATATAAATATATATATAAATATATATATATATATATATATATATATATATATATATATATATATATATATATATATATATATATATATATATATATATATATATACTGTATATATATATATATATATATATATATATATATATATATATATATATATATATATATATATATATATATATATATATATATATATATATATAAATATATATATACATATATATATGTGTATGTATATATATATATATATATATATATATATATATATATATATATATATATATATATACATATATATATATATATATATATATATATATATATATATATATATATATATATATATATATATATATATATATATATATATATATATATATATATATACATGGGAGCTGAATAGAATCCTGAAAGTCATAAACCTGACAGATGGAATCCTTACACGCCAGGTTGCCGCCATTCCCAAGATCTTGACAAATTGTTTTCTTCCAAACAGCCACGACTTAGCAGCCAGAGAGTTTCCCAAAATAAGCGTCATTAGCACACTGACGATCGTTACTGGGCCCAACCATGGTCGACTTTAGTTATTGGCCTGATCCTGCCTGCGACCAATATTCATTGATTTCGACATCTTTATTTGAAGTTTTTTTGTGAGAGAGATTGAGAGAATTATCTTCTTCAATTTCCATAGAAGAGAGAGAGAGAGAGAGAGAGAGAGAGAGAGAGAGAGAGAGAGAGAGAGAGAGAGAGAGAGAAGATTATTAACTTTTTTAAAATTAACTTGAGAGAGAGAAAGAGAGAAAAGGGCTAGTTTTTTTTTTCAAAAGCATCCTCTTCCACCAAACCTCTTCTCTCCTTATCATCCTTCACCTTATGTCGCCATCTAATTCTCTCTCCCTAACAGGTTCCTCCCAAGCTCTCCTCACTCCCTCCCCACCATCTATCCTTAACACGAGCCCACACCATCTCAAGCCTACATGACACTTGCGCGCATTTTTGCCACGCACTGGGGTTTTTCCCACACTGTTCACGACCAGTTCACTCCAGTTCGCGCATCGTTCTCGACAAGTTCACGCGACGTTCACGCCATGGCACGAATTGGCATGCCTAGTTCATGAGAAGTTCACGACACGTTCACTCATCTTTCCTCATCATTCCGCATGGTTCACGCATTGTTCACGCCAGTTCACGAATTGGCCACTCCATATAAAAACGGGGCTTCTCCAACCCGAGGACATTCTTGGATTGGCTTCGGAAGAGACAACAATGCTTTCTGTCAGAGACACCATTGCATTGAGGAGAAGAAACGTATCTTTTTCGTTTGTATTTTTTGTTGCCCTTTATTTTTGTTTCAATAAGAAAGCATTTGATATACATATAAATAGCAGACATAAAATATGTACAAGTATTCAGAAAGCATTTTATTTTAACATTAAAAGCAGCAAACATGAAAAGTTTTTAGGCAGTTGATTTTAAGGTAATAAAGAAAAAAGTGTGTTGAAATAAGAAATCCTTTTATTTTTACATTAAAACAGCAAACAGAAAAAATTTGTTTTGCTCTTCATTTTAAGGTAATAAAGAAGAATAAGTATGTTGATGAAATAAAACATCATTTTATTTTTACATTCAAACAGCAAACTTAAAAATTTCTTGGGTTTATTTTTCAGTTAATTTTTATTTAAAACAAAAGTTTTGGCTCTTGATTGGTAATAGAGGAAAATAAGTGTGTGCATGAAATAAGACATAATTTTATTTTTACATTCAAACAGCAAATATAAACAATTATTAGGTTTATATTTTTCTTTCCTTTTCATTAATTTTTTTCGTTTCCTTTTTGTCTCTTCATTATAAAGTTATAGAAATAGTTTGAAATAAGATATCATTTTTTTCACATTAAAACAGCAAATATAAAGATTTATTAGGTTTATTTTTCTTTCCTTTTCATTAATTTTTTCGTTTCCTTTTTGTTTCTCTTCATTATAAAGTTATAGAAATAGTTTGAAATAAGATATCATTTTTTTTCACATTAAAACAGCAAATATAAAAATTTATTAGGTTTATTTTTCTTTCCTTTTCACTAATTTTTTCGTTTCCTTTATGTTTCTCTTCATTATAAAGTTATAGAAATAGTTTGAAATAAGATATCATTTTGTTTTCACATTAAAACACCAAATATAAAAATTTATTAGGTTTATTTTTCTTTCCTTTTCATTAATTTTTTCGTTTCCTTTTTGTTTCTCTTCATTATAAAGTTATAGAAATAGTTTGAAATACGATATCATTTTTTTTTTCACATTAAAACAGCAAATATAAAAATTTAATAGGTTTATTTTTCTTTCCTTTTCATTAATTTTTTCGTTTCCTTTTTGTTTCTCTTCATTATAAAGTTCAGGCCACTTCCCGCATCGTTCACTCTAGTTCACGCCAGTTCCCGCACTGTTCACTCCAGTTCACTCCAGTTCGCGCATCGTTCATGACTATTTCACGACTATTTTGTGCGTGCCAATGCGTGTCACAAACTTTAAACATTTCAAAGTTCTGGGCACGCATGGCACGCATGCCACGCATCGTTCCCGCACTGTTCACGACATTTTCACGACTTGTTCACGTGAGTTCGCGCATCAATGCGTCCCAGTGCTTGTCACGAATGCGTGCAAGTGTCAGGTACCCTTCAGTCGTGACGCTCTTATCATTTCAGTAAATTTTACAATACCTGCCAATCTTTTTACTTCATCATTCTCTAATCTTTCAAGCAGTGATATTCCCATAATCTACGTTAGCATTCTCATCTCTGTTCTCTCAACCTTTGCTTCCTCTTTTCATTCTGATCCATACATTAACACTGGTCTTATTACTGTGCTATAGATCTTGACTTTTACCTTGATTGACATTTTCCTATCACATGCCACTCCTGCTACCTCCATCCACTTTCCCCAAGCAGCTTTTAATCCTATTCTCAACTTCAGCCTCACATCCTCCCTCCTGATTTATAGTAGATCCCAAATATCTAGATTGTTTTACCTGTTTTATAACTGCTTCTCTACTTTTATGTATGGCTACCCTGTCCTTACTGCTCACCATAGCTTCGGTCTTATCCATATTTACTCTCAAGCCACTACTTTCCAAAGTTTCTTGATAGTCTACCGCCAGTCTCTGTAACTCTTCATCATTTTCAACAGTAATCACCAAATCATCTGCGCATAGCAAATCCCACAACTCATTATTTTTTATCCCTTCATTTAACACATTTGGACAAGAACAACTCAAATAAAAACAGGCTTAATGTTGACCCTTGATGTAATCCAATACCAACTTCAAAGGTTTCTGTAGGTATACCATGCTGACTAGCCCACTAATTACTACTCTCATCCGAGTTTCTTATTGTAGGTTCATCAAGATATTTACATAATTCAAGTGACTATGCCTAATTTCAAGCAAATATGTAAATATAATCATTATAATGATAACTGCATCAACAGCAACAACAACAACAACAGCAATAATAATAATAATAATAATAATAATAATAATAATAATAGTAATAATGATATTAATGATAATAACAGTAATAATAATAATGATAATAAAAATAATAATATTAATAATAATGATAATAATAGTAATAATAATAGTAATAAAAAAAACAAAGATTGTGATAGATGTATATAATTAAAACATAGATTCAGAACTAAATGAAACTTCAGATGACATTATATAGGTAAAATGTTTAACTGTTAATGCTAAAGATTACTGAAAAAAGGCAAGAGATTTATTAAATTATCAAAGAGGTAATAATCTATAACATTTTGATTCCAAGTTCACTCATCACCTCAGACTAATGATGTTCTTCTCCGAGAAGGGTTGACATAGTTTTAGTTCTTAATATACTGGAATCATGTGCAATCATTTTGATGCAATAATTTTTAAGTTTTAGTACTTCTCCTCCCTAATAAGGTCTCTCTCTCTCTCTCTCTCTCTCTCTCTCTCTCTCTCTCTCTCTCTCTCTCTCTCTCTCTCTGTATAAATTGAAAAGTATCTTGCATTGTAGTATATGCTATGCATTATATGATCCAGTTACTCACACACACACGCGCCCTGTGTGGCTCTGATTGACTTGAGGTAAAAAATATCTTCCATGATTCCAATTTGCTTTTCATTAACCAGGAAATAAGAAAAGAAAATAGCCAAAAAGGAAACTTTATCTGAGATAATAACCGTCGGTACAATTCCACCTTCAAGTTCTTAATCCACTTTCTGTTTCAGGACGCCTCTAGGTCAAATGACTGACATCTTTAGATTTTACACGAAATGTTCAGCCTCTTTACTACTGCTTCCGTTGAAGTCGATTATTAGAAAGAAACAAAATGTTGGGATTATGGCTGACGGTATTTTGTGTATGTCAGTAACCTTGGCATGTCGGGATTTCGGCTGTCGGATTTATGGTTGTCGGGAATACGGCAGTCGGGATTGTAACATATATGCACACACACATATTCACATGTTTGTGTTTGTAAGGTATGTCTGGATGACGAAATAGACGCAAAAGAAATACGTGGAAAGAATAGATGTTCCAGTGCATAAGGATTAAGCTGATAAAGGCAACTGTACGAAAAATAGGGGATAACATTACATAGCATATTAAGGAAGGTGTATGGAAGGAATGTGATTGAGGAAAGATGACAGGTGACGGAAGGATTCAGAGGGGAAGTTAAGTGACGGAGTAAATAAGAAAGAAGGTTCATAGATCATTGGTTAGTTATGAAACAGTTACATGATAAGTTTAAAAGTAAATAAAAAAAAGCCATATTTGGCATACATTGACCTAGTTAAACTTTACGATATAATCAATAGAAAAGCAGTTGGGCTGGTGTTGAGATATTGTGAGGTAATAAACGTTTCCATATAGTCAGGACTTAATAGTGTAGTTTCAGTGTATAAGTAGGTCATGTTTCCATAGGAATTTAACACCATTATGGATGAAGGGATATTAGACATCAAAGAAAGCACAGCAGATGTTGATGTGAAGTTGTGGGATGAGGAAAGGATGTTTGAATGGGATAATGGAATGGATGATTTGCAGATGATATTGAGAAGGTTGTGGGGTCAAATGAAACTCAGAAGCTGTTAAAAGAGTTTGATTGTTTCATAAGAGGAGTGAAATTAAGTGAAATAATTTGGCCAAATGGAGATAAAATATATGGATAATGAGTGATAGTTTAGATGGCGGTAAAATAGAAGTGGCATATTTATGTAGGTATCTGGAAGTAAGGATGAAGTATGATGGCAAGATGGGACAAGAGGTGAGGAAGGGGACAAGGGTATATGCAAAAGATTGGCAAGAGACTAAGTTTTTGCAACAGAAAAATGGAATAAATTTAAAGATTTTCTAATCAACATGGCGTCATCGTTCCACCTTATCTTCTTCCACCTTGTAGTTTTCTCTCCTTGAACAAATTTATTATCATATTTTCCATCTCAGCCTTTGTATGTGCACTTTTAAAACCCCCAAAGTTAGTACTTTACTCTTATGAAATATTTCAATACTAATACAGGTTAAGAGCTGTCGTCATCCCTATGATTTTCAGCATTAAATGCATACCATAATTTCGAGCACCGATATATCCCTCCGTCGATAATTATAGGCGAAACTCTGTTTAATCATTATGTGACTCTTCTCTATTGGCTGACCTTCACCCTAAATCATTTCAATGTTCTTTTCATTTTATATTCATGAATATTTCTACGAATTGAGTGAAAGGTTTTCTTTTGATTGGTAAAGCATTTACGTCAATATCTCAAAATCATAGTTGGGGTATTTCGAATATAGGTAATTATGTGGTTTTCATAGATATCGACTTAGAGTAATTACATATCATTTGGGCTCATTAACTCACCTAAGCGGTAACTTACATGAGCGAGTTGGAAAATATGCTCCTCTTGGAAGTTTTTGATCTCTAACAGTGCTTTATATATATATATATATATATATATATATATATATATATATATATATATATATATACGTATATATACACACACATATATATATATATATATATATATATATATATATATATATATATATATATATTTATATATATATATATATTTATATATATATATATATATATATATATATATATATATATATATATATATATATATATACACGTGTGTGTACATATTCATATATGTATATATATATATATATATATATATATATATATATATATATATATATATATATATATATATATATATATATATATATATATATATATATATATATATATATATATATATATATATATATATATATATACATATATATATCATATTATAGTCCCGTGGTCTGGGAATCAAAATATAATATTATATATATTACAGATGGCAAGCTACACAACCTCTCTAGTTCCAAACTCGCCCGTTTTTTTTTTTTTACAATAAATCTCTTACACCTGAAAATATTAATACCTGAGTTCTGAGACAGTTATATAACTCCCGGACAGCAATATATAAAAACACTGAATATCCAAAGGTCTCTTAAGTACACTCAAAACTAAACTGGATAATTATTATTAAGAACTATTCAAACAACTTCTTACTTCAGTTCTTTAACTGGGATACGGCGAAAACAGTGGTGATTGAAATGATACACTCTTTAGAAAAATGAATATATTCTATGAAAATTACAACACTGAGAGAATTTACATAAAAAAATAAATCCCTCTAGAAATTAATTCTTATGAAAATTATACAACCACTTGTCTCCCTTAAAATTCAATTTTACAGAATACCAACACTCACCACAGCACAATAAATTAAAAATTACCTTTAACGTCTTCAGTAAAGTTTCAACTCACTACACACAACATACTGTGTGTCGTAATTATACTTAATCACTTTGGAGAGGACACACTATAGGCACTAGAGAGAGAGAGGGATGTACTTTGGCTTCTTCATAGGACAGGCTGGGTCTCTTCTGCTGTTATGCCTCCCAAGGGGTGCATATACATGAACTTAGTAACATCTAGAATATTCTAATAGAACATTCTCGTGGCTTGGGGGCCGGCTTCTACCGACGGCAAAGTTATCAAATAGATAAGAATTCAGAGGGACCAACCTTGGTTCCATGCAACTGCCTCTCTCAGCTGCTCCGCCTATTTACCGTTCTCAGAAATGAAAAAAAAAAAAGATAAAATCTAACACTTGGGTTTTCCAGAACCTTCCAAAACACTTGGAAAATATAAAAATTGAGTATTTTCTCACAAACATGACGCAGTACCTCATAGAAATATAAAAATTATTTACATAAGCCCTCGTTCAGACCTCATAGAGTTGTATAACACTCTTAAACAGTTACGTAAGACTGCGTAACAAAAATATGTGAAATAAAAAGTTAATTCTTAAAAATAACGTGATTTTACATATACTGACTTGAATGAAGAATACAATGAAATTAACGACAAAAGACTTACGTAATTTGCATACCAAACTTATACCTACATGAGAGGAACTCACATTAGGAGCTGGGTATTCACCTCAAATACAAAAAATGAAATCTATAAATAAAATGCATTAATAAATCATTTACTCTACACTAGACCAGCTTTGTAAGAATATATATGCATGTATATATATATATATATATATATATATATATATATATATATAGGCATATAAAAACACATTTATATGTATATATCATATATAGTATTTATATATGCATATATATATGTATATATATACACACACACATATATAT
>NC_090730.1:23728794-23751690 GCF_036898095.1 Palaemon carinicauda
GCTAGTTTGTATGGAATCCAACTCTTGAAGATAGTAGACCTATGATTGATAAATTCCTTAATATAGATCTAGCAAATTATAAAAACTTTATTCAATGCCAACACTCTGCTTAATACAATGAATTCAATATCTCCGTTTCGTCTTCCGTATCTTTTCGACACACAATTTGCTTTGGGGCACAGAGTCACTTAGGAGAGGACACATTAAACCGTACTGAACACTTTCAACAACAGGATGCAATCTCTATCTCGATCTCTACACCCTAACCGTGATGTCAACCTTTTATATGAAATTTGGCTAATTGCAGAAGGTTCCAGGATCGAGGTGTGGTAGCGTGGGGGCTGGTCCAAGCATCAAAGTTGTCAAGTATCCTCTCCTCAACGCTGTACTCACGCCACACTATACGGTTCTCTCAGGCAGCTAGCTTCGCCCACCCTTTGTCCCCGAAATAAAAAAAAAAAAGATAACATTCTCTCACCAGGCCTTCGTGACGTTTCCAAAGCACATGGTAGAGAATTTTCCAAAGAACATGTTACAAAACATTCTCTCTCAAACATGACGCAATACCTCATAAACTACAAAAGAACATTACCTTAACCCTTGTTCATATCTTGCACGAATCCCACAACACTCTCAAATAAATTATGTAGGACATCGTACCAAACATAGATGAAATAAAAAGTTAATTCCTAAGAATAACATAAATTTACATATATTAACTTGAATAAAGAATATAATGAAATTAACGATGAAGGTCTTACGTAACTTACACAAAATAATTACATCTACATGAGAAGAGCTCCTTTTAAAAGCTGGGTATCATCTCGTCAAAGCACGAAGGAAATATGAATACTATTATGAATAAACTACTGTATTTACTCTACACTAGACCAGCTTCGGAAGAATATATATATATATATGTATATATATATATATATATATATATATATATATATATTTATATATATATGTATACAAATATATATATATATATATATATATATATATATATATATATATATATATATATATACTTGTAAATATATATATATATATATATATATATATATATATATATATATATATATATATATAAACAAGTATATATATATATATATATATATATATATATATATATATATATATATATATATATATATATAAGTATACATATATATATATGTATATATATATATATATATATATATATATATATATATATATATATATATATATGTATACATATATATATATATATATATATATATATATATATATATATGTATATATATATATATATATATATATATATATATATATATATATATATATGTGTGTGTGTGTGTGTGTGTGTGTGTGTGTGTGTAAATACTGTACATATTTATATGACACGTTACTCTGTATCGTGTAGGGGAGATAATTTGCATATGAACAGGCCGATTAATAGAAAGGTCCGGATAGTACAGTCACGTAACATGTTAAATGAAAATCGATAATTTTCTTTTTTTTTCTAAACTTTTACATGTCATAAGTGTTATATAAATAATATGTTTAGGAAATGTGTCATCCAATTACCTCTTTATAACCTACACCATTTACTATCCAACATGAGTGATGACATTTCCTTCACCCATAGCTTCAGTTGTCATCCCATTTTCCTTGGTCGCAGTTGGTAGAAGATCCCTCTTTCGACTCGACTAAGCCAGGATGGAATACGCTCTGCTGAATTTGGGTCTCCTCCTTGTTGTAAGCTTGAACCTTTTATTTTTGTCTTTTGGGTCTCCTCCTTGTAGTAAGCATGAACCTTTTCTTTTTGTGTTTTGGGTCTCCTCCTTGTTGTAAGCTTGAACCTTTTATTTTTGTCTTTTGGATCTCCTCCTTGTTGTAACCTTGAACCTTTTATTTTTGTGTTTTGGATCTCCTCCTTGTTGTAAGCTTAAACCTTTTATTTTTGTCTTTTGGATCTCCTCCTTGTTGTAAGCTTAAACCTTTTATTTTTGTCTTTTGGATCTCCTACTTGTTGTAAGCTTGAACCTTTTATTTTTGTGTTTTGGATCTCCTCCTTGTTGTAAGCTTGAACCTTTTTGTTTTGTCTTTTGGTTCTCCTCCTTGTTGTAACCTTGAACCTTTTATTTTTGTCTTTTGGATCTCCTCCTTGTTGTAAGCTTAAACCTTTTATTTTTGTCTTTTGGATCTCCTCCTTGTTATAAGCTTGAACCTTTTCTTTTTGTCTTTTGGATTTCCTCCTTGTTGTAACCTTGAACCTTTTATTTTTGTCTTTTGGATCTCCTCCTTGTTGTAAGCTTAAACCTTTTATTTTTGTCTTTTGGGTCTCCTACTTGTTGTAAGCTTGAACCTTTTATTTTTGTCTTTTGGTTCTCCTCCTTGTAGTAGGCTTGAACCTTTTCTTTTTGTCTTTTGGGTCTCCTCCTTGTAGTAAACTTGAACCTTTTCTTTTTGTCTTTTGGGTCTCCTCCTTGTTGTAAGCTTGAACCTTTTATTTTTGTCCTTTGGGTCTCCTCCTTGTTGTAACCTTGAACCTTTTATTTTTGTCTTTTGGATCTCCTCCTTGTTGTAACCTTGAACCTTTTATTTTTGTGTTTTGGATCTCCTCCTTGTTGTAAGCTTGAACATTTTATTTTTGTGTTTTGGGTCTCCTCCTTGTTGTAACCTTGAACCTTTTATTTTTGTCTTTTGGATCTTCTCCTTGTTGTAACCTTGAACCTTTTATTTTTGTCTTTTGGATCTCCTCCTTGTTGTAAGCTTGAACCTTTTATTTTTGTGTTTTGGGTCTCCTCCTTGTTGTAACCTTGAACCTTTCATTTTTGTGTTTTGGATCTCCTCCTTGTTGTAACCTTGAACCTTTTATTTTTGTCTTTTGGATCTCCTCCTTGTTGTAAGCTTGAACCTTTTATTTTTGTCTTTTGGATCTCCTCCTTGTTGTAAGCTTAAACCTTTTATTTTTGTCTTTTGGATCTCCTCCTTGTTGTAAGCTTAAACCTTTTATTTTTGTCTTTTGGATCTCCTCCTTGTTGTAAGCTTAAACCATTTATTTTTGTCTTTTGGATCTCCTCCTTGTTGTAAGCTTGAACCTTTTATTTTTGTCTTTTGGACCTCCTCCTTGTTGTAAGCTTGAACCTTTTATTTTTGTCTTTTGGATCTCCTCCTTGTTGTAAGCTTGAATCTTTTATTTTTGTCTTTTGGGTCTCCTCCTTGTTGTAACCTTGAACCTTTTATTTTTGTCTTTTGGATCTCCTCCTTGTTATAAGCTTGAACCTTTTATTTTTGTCTTTTGGATCTCCTCCTTGTTGTAACCTTGAACCTTTTATTTTTGCCTTTTGGATCTCCTCCTTGTTGTAACCTTGAACCTTTTATTTTTGTGTTTTGGATCTCCTCCTTGTTGTAAGCTTGAACCTTTTCGTTTTGTCTTTTGGTTCTCCTCCTTGTTGTAACCTTGAACCTTTTATTTTTGTCTTTTGGATCTCCTCCTTGTTATAAGCTTGAACCTTTTATTTTTGTCTTTTGGATCTCCTCCTTGTTGTAACCTTGAACCTTTTATTTTTGTCTTTTGGATCTCCTCCTTGTTGTAAGCTTGAACCTTTTATTTTTGTGTTTTGGGTCTCCTCCTTGTTGTAAGCTTGAACCTTTTATTTTTGTCTTTTGGTTCTCCTCCTTGTAGTAAGCTTGAACCTTTTCTTTTTGTCTTTTGGGTCTCCTCCTTGTTGTAAGCTTGAACCTTTTATTTTTGTCCTTTGGGTCTCCTCCTTGTTGTAACCTTGAACCTTTTATTTTTGTCTTTTGGATATCCTCCTTGTTGTAAGCTTGAACCTTTTATTTTTGTCTTTTGGATCTCCTCCTTGTTGTAAGCTTGAACATTTTATTTTTGTGTTTTGGGTCTCCTCCTTGTTGTAACCTTGAACCTTTTATTTTTGTCTTTTGGATCTTCTCCTTGTTGTAACCTTGAACCTTTTATTTTTGTCTTTTGGATCTCCTCCTTGTTGTAAGCTTGAACCTTTTATTTTTGTGTTTTGGGTCTCCTCCTTGTTGTAACCTTGAACCTTTTATTTTTGTGTTTCGGATCTCCTCCTTGTTGTAAGCTTAAACCTTTTATTTTTGTCTTTTGGATCTCCTCCTTGTTGTAAGCTTGAACCTTTTATTTTTGTCTTTTGGATCTCCTCCTTGTTGTAAGCTTGAACCTTTTATTTTTGTCTTTTGGATCTCCTACTTTTTGTAAGCTTGAACCTTTTATTTTTGTCTTTTGGATCTCCTCCTTGTTGTAAGCTTGAACCTTTTATTTTTGTCTTTTGGATCTCCTCCTTGTTGTAAGCTTGATCCTTTTATTTTTGTCTTTTGGGTCTCATCCTTGTTGTAACCTTGAACCTTTTATTTTTGTCTTTTGGATCTCCTACTTGTTATAAGCTTGAACCTTTTATTTTTGTCTTTTGGATCTCCTCCTTGTTGTAACCTTGAACCTTTTATTTTTGCCTTTTGGATCTCCTCCTTGTTGTAACCTTTAACCTTTTATTTTTGTGTTTTGGGTCTCCTCCTTGTTGTAACCTTGAACCTTTTATTTTTGTCTTTTGGATCTCCTCCTTGTTGTAAGCTTGAAACTTTTATTTTTGTCTTTTGGGTCTCCTCCTTGTTGTAAGCTTGAACCTTTTATTTTTGTCTTTTGGTTCTCTTCCTTGTAGTAGGCTTGAACCTTTTCTTTTTGTCTTTTGGGTCTCCTCCTTGTAGTAAGCTTGAACCTTTTCTTTTTGTCTTTTGGGTCTCCTCCTTGTTGTAAGCTTGAACCTTTTATTTTTGTCTTTTGGATCTCCTCCCTGTTGTAACCTTGAACCTTTTATTTTTGTCTTTTGGATCTCCTCCTTGTTGTAAACTTGAACCTTTTATTTTTGTCTTTTGGGTCTCCTTGTTGTAAGCTTGAACCTCTTATTTTTGTGTTTTGGGTCTCCTCCTTGTTGTAACCTTGAACCTTTTATTTTTGTCTTTTGGATCTTCTCCTTGTTGTAACCTTGAACCTTTTATTTTTGTCTTTTGGATCTCCTCCTTGTTGTAAGCTTGAACCTTTTATTTTTGTGTTTTGGGTCTCCTCCTTGTTGTAACCTTGAACCTTTTATTTTTGTCTTTTGGATCTCCTCCTTGTTGTAACCTTGAACCTTTTATTTTTTTCTTTTGGATCTCCTCCTTGTTGTAAGCTTTAACCTTTTATTTTTGTCTTTTGGATCTCCTCCTTGTTGTAAGCTTGAATCTTTTATTTTTGTCTTTTGGATCTCCTCCTTGTTGTAAGCTTGAACCTTTTATTTTTGTCTTTTGGATCTCCTCCTTGTTGTAAGCTTAAACCTTTTATTTTTGTCTTTTGGATCTCCTCCTTGTTGTAAGCTTGAACCTTTTATTTTTGTCTTTTGGATCTCCTCTTTGTTGTAAGCTTGAACCTTTAATTTTTGTCTTTTGGATCTCCTCCTTGTTGTAAGCTTGAACCTTTTATTTTTGTCTTTTGGATCTCCTCCTTGTTGTAAGCTTGAACCTTTTATTTTTGTGTTTTGGATCTCCTCCTTGTTATAAGCTTGAACCTTTTATTTTTGTCTTTTGGATCTCCTCCTTGTTGTAACCTTGAACCTTTTATTTTTGCCTTTTGGATCTCCTCCTTGTTGTAACCTTAAACCTTTTATTTTTGTGTTTTGGGTCTCCTCCTTGTTGTAACCTTGAACCTTTTATTTTTGTCTTTTGGATCTCCTCCTTGTTGTAATCTTGAACCTTTTCGTTTTGTCTTTTGGTTCTCCTCCTTGTTGTAACCTTGAACCTTTTATTTTTGTGTTTTGGATCTCCTCCTTGTTATAAGCTTGAACCTTCTATGTTTGTCTTTTGGATCTCCTCCTTGTTGTAACCTTGAACCTTTTATTTTTGCCTTTTGGATCTCCTCCTTGTTGTAACCTTGAACCTTTTATTTTTGTGTTTTGGGTCTCTTCTTTGTTGTAACCTTGAACCTTTTATTTTTGTCTTTTGGATCTCCTCCTTGTTGTAACCTTGAACCTTTTATTTTTGTCTTTTGGATCTCCTCCTTGTTGTAACCATGAACCTTTTATTTTTGCCTTTTGGATCTCCTCCTTATTGTAACCATGAACCTTTTATTTTTGTCTTTTGGATCTCCTCTTTGTTGTAAGCTTGAACCTTTAATTTTTGTCTTTTGGATCTCCTCCTTGTTGTAAGCTTGAACCTTTTATTTTTGTGTTTTGGATCTCCTCCTTGTTGTAACCTTGAACCTTTTATTTTTGCCTTTTGGATCTCCTCCTTGTTGTAACCTTAAAACTTTTATTTTTGTGTTTTGGGTCTCCTCCTTGTTGTAACCTTGAACCTTTTATTTTTGTCTTTTGGATCTCCTCCTTGTTGTAATCTTGAACCTTTTCGTTTTGTCTTTTGGTTCTCCTCCTTGTTGTAACCTTGAACCTTTTATTTTTGTGTTTTGGATCTCCTCCTTGTTATAAGCTTGAACCTTCTATGTTTGTCTTTTGGATCTCCTCCTTGTTGTAACCTTGAACCTTTTATTTTTGCCTTTTGGATCTCCTCCTTGTTGTAACCTTGAACCTTTTATTTTTGTGTTTTGGGTCTCCTCTTTGTTGTAACCTTGAACCTTTTATTTTTGTCTTTTGGATCTCCTCCTTGTTGTAACCTTGAACCTTTTATTTTTGGTTTTTGGGATCTCCTCCTTGTTGTAAGCTTGAACCTTTTATTTTTGTGTTTTTGATCTCCTCCTTATTGTAACCATGAACCTTTTATTTTTGTCTTTTGGATCTCCTCCTTGTTGTAACCTTGAACCTTTTATTTTTGTCTTTTGGGTCTCCTCCTTGTTGTAAGGTTGAACTTTTTATTTTTGTATTTTGGGTCTCCTCCTTGTAGTAAGCTTGAACCTTTTCTTTTTGTCTTTTGGGTCTCCTCCTTGTTGTAACCTTGAACCTTTTCGTTTTGTCTTTTGGGTCTCCTCCTTGTATTAAGCTTAAACATTTTTCTTTTTGTCTTTTAGGTCTCCTCCTTGTAAGCTTGAACCTTTTCTTTTTGTCTTTTGGATCTCCTTGTAGTAAGCTTCAATCTTTTCTTTTTGTCTTTTGGGTCTCCTCTTTGTTGTAAGCTTGAACCTTCTATTTTTGTCTTTTAGTTCTCCTCCTTGTAGTAAGCTTGAACCTTTTCTTTTTGTCTTTTAGATCTCCTTCTTATATTAAGCTTGAACCTTTTCTTTTTGTCTTTTGGGTCCTCTCCTTGTTGTAAGCCCGAACCTTTCCATTCTGTCTTTTGGGTCTCCTCCTTGTTGTAACTTTGAACCTTTTCTTTTTGTCTTTTGTGTCTCCTCTTTGTTGTAATCTTGGACCTTTTCTTTTTATTTTTTGTGTTTCCTCCTTGTTGTAAGCTTGAACCTTTTCTTTTTGTCTTTTGGGTCTCCTACTTATAGTAAGCTTGAACCTTTTATTTTTTTCTTTTGGATCTCCTCTTTGTTGTAAGCTTGAACCTTTTTCATTTTTTCTTTTGGGTCTCCTCCTTGTTGTAAGCTTGAACCTTTTTGTTTTTGTCTTTTGGGTCTCCTCCTTGTTGTAAGCTTGAACCTTTTATTTTTGTCCTTTGGGTCTCCTCCTTGTTGTAACCTTGAACCTTTTATTTTTGTCCTTTGGATCTCCTCCTTGTTGTAAGCTTGAACCTTTTATTTTTGTTTTTTGGATCTCCTCCTTGTTGTAAGCTTGAACCTTTTATTTTTGCCTTTTGGATCTCCTCCTTGTTGTAACCTTGAACCTTTTATTTTTGTGTTTTGGGTCTCCTCCTTGTTGTAACCTTGAACCTTTTATTTTTGTCTTTTGGATCTCCTTCTTGTTGTAAGCTTGAACCTTTTATTTTTGTCCTGTGGATCTCCTCCTTGTTGTAAGCTTGAACCTTTTATTTTTGTGTTTTTGATCTCCTCCTTGTTGTAACCATGAACCTTTTATTTTTGTCTTTTGGATCTCCTCCTTGTTGTAACCTTGAACCTTTTATTTTTGTCTTTTGGGTCTCCTCCTTGTTGTAAGGTTGAACTTTTTATTTTTGTATTTTGGGTCTCCTCCTTGTAGTAAGCTTGAACCTTTTCTTTTTGTCTTTTGGGTCTCCTCCATGTTGTAACCTTGAACTTTTTCGTTTTGTCTTCTGGGTCTCCTCCTTGTATTAAGCTTAAACTTTTTGCTTTTTGTCTTTTAGGTCTCCTCCTTGTAAGCTTGAACCTTTTCTTTTTGTCTTTTGGATCTCCTTGTAGTAAGCTTCAATCTTTTCTTTTTGTCTTTTGGGTCTCCTCTTTGTTGTAAGCTTGAACCTTCTATTTTTGTCTTTTAGTTCTCCTCCTTGTAGTAAGCTTGAACCTTTTCTTTTTGTCTTTTAGATCTCCTTCTTATATTAAGCTTGAAACTTTTCTTTTTGTCTTTTGGGTCCTCTCCTTGTTGTAAGCCCGAACCTTTCCTTTCTGTCTTTTGGGTTTCCTCCTTGTTGTAACCTTGAACATTTTCTTTTTGTCTTTTGTGTCTCCTCTTTGTTGTAATCTTGAACCTTATCTTTTTGTTTTTTGGGTTTCCTCCTTGTTGTAAGCTTGAACCTTTTCTTTTTGTCTTTTGGGTCTCCTACTTATAGTAAGCTTGAACCTTTTATTTTTTTCTTTTGGATCTCCTCTTTGTTGTAAGCTTGAACCTTTTTCTTTTTTTCTTTTGGGTCTCCTCCTTGTTGTAAGCTTGAACCTTTTTGTTTTTGTCTTTTGGGTCTCCTCCTTGTTGTAAGCTTGAACCTTTTATTTTTGTCTTTTGGATCTCCTCTTTATTGTAAGCGCGAACCTTTTCTTTTTGTCTTTTGGGTCTCCTCTTTGTTGTAAGCTTGAACCTTTTCTATTTGTCTTTTGGATCTCCTCATTGTTGTGAGCTTGAACCTTTTCCTTTTGTCTTTTGGATCTCCTCCTTGTTGTAAGCTTAAACCTTTTCTTTTTGTCTTTTGGGTCTCCTCATTTTTGTAAGCTTGAACCTTTTCCTTTTTTCTTTTGGGTCTCCTCCTTGTTGTAAGCTTGAACCTTTTCTTTTTGTCTTATAGGTCTCCTCCTTGTAGTAAGCTTGAACCTTTTCTTTTTGTCTTTTGGTGTCCTCGTTGTTGTAAGCTTGAACCTTTTCTTCTTTTCTTTTGGTCTCCTCCTTCTTGTAAGCTTGAAACTTTTCTTCTTGTCTTTTGTTTCTCCTTCATGTTGTAAGCTTGAACCTTTTCTTTTTGTCTTTTTGGACTCCTCATTTTGTAAGCTTGAACCTTTTCCTTTTTGGGGGGGGGGTCTCCTCCTTGTTGTAAGCTTGAAACTTTTCTTTTTTTCTTTTGGGTTTCCTCCTTGTTATAAGCTTGAACCTTTTCTTTTTTTCTTTTGGATCTCCTCCTTGTAGTAAGCTTGAACCTTTTCTTTTTGTCTTTTGGTCTCCTCCTTGTTGTAAGCTTGAACCTTTTCTTTTTGTCTTTTGGTCTCCTACTTGTTGTAAGCTTGAACCTTTTCTTCTTGTCTTTTGGTCTCCTCCTTATTGTAAGCTTGAACCTTTTCTTTTTGTCTTTTGGTCTCCTCCCTGTTGTAATCTTGAACCTTTTCTTCTTGTCTTTTGGTGTCCTCCTTATTGTAAGCTTGAACCTTTTCTTCTTGTCTTTTGGTCTTTTCCTTGTTGTAAGCTTGAACCTTTTCTTTTTAACCTTTGGGTCTCCTCCTTAAAGTAAGCTTGAACTTTTTTTTTGCATTTTGGTCTCCTCATTGTGGTAAGCTTTAACTTTTTCCTTTTGTCATTTGGGTCTCTCCTTGTGGTAATCTTGAACCTTTTCTTTTTGTCTTTGGGTTTCCTTCTTGCAGTATCTTGAACCTTTTCTTTTTATCATTTGGGTTTCCTCCTTGTGGTCATCTTGAACCTTTTCTTTTTTGTCATTTGGGTTTCCTTCTTGCAGTCATCTTGAACCTTTTCTTTTTATCATTTGGGTTTCCTCCTTGTGGTTATCTTGAACCTTTTCTTTTTATCATTTGGGTTTCCTCCTTTTGGGTCATCTTGAACCTTTTCTTTTTGTCATTTGGGTTTCCTCCTTGCGGTCATCTTGAACCTTTTCTTTTTGTCATTTGGGTTTCCTCCTTGCGGTCATCTTGAACCTTTTCTTTTTGTCATTTGGGTTTCCTCCTTCGTGGTCATCTTGAACCTTTTCTTTTTGTCATTTGGGTCTCCTTCATTTTGGTAAGCTTCAACCTTTCCTTTTTTGTCTTTTGGGTCTCCTCCTTGTGGTTAGGTTGAACCTTTTCTTTTTGTTTTTCCAGTGATAGACAAGGCTTTGATATATGAAAGCTCATTAATTTACAAATGTTTTCATGTGTTCATTTGGAACAACGTTGCTTCCCGATTAATGCTTAGTTTCTTATGCTGTGAACAAAGAAATGAATATCTGTTATTTTTTTTAATAAAAATAGAAATTGTTAAATTTCTTCTTTATTTACCTATATTTTTGGGGGAACTTTTGTGGAGTTAAAATTCCTTCAATTCACAGCAGTTGTAGTATCTGTTATTATGATCAGTCGAACCACAGGCGAAATAATATACCCACCCAGGTGTGACTCAGTTTCTTCAGGGTAGACAGAAATGAAGTGGTCTGATAGGGATATCCTTTGGGACTTTCAGCAGATGTTATCAAATATTATTCAAATGCATTCAAAATACCCGTTTAGTTTAACCTAGGATGAAATTGCAAACTGGATTCACTTTTACTAAAAAAATTGTAAATTACGATTTGTTCACGTATCTGCTAAAAATATATTATTGAGAAAATTCAATGTCCGGAGTTATCAGCTGGATCGTTTAAGTAGATTCGTTTCTTTATATCAATTCTAAACAAATTAGGTGGAATTGAACTCAGAGATATCACATTTATATACATTCTATTCATTTCATATGTATGCAATGATGCATGTGGTTTTCATTAGAATTTTGCATAAAATTAGTAAAGATATGATAGCTGAAAAAGGATTTCTATATTCCTGACGGATTTCGCCCAGTTATTTGAATTCTTTTGCAAACAGCTTTCTCCAAAAATCTTTGGTTCGAATTGTTCGAGTAAGGCAAGAGGTTTGAAAACCCCAAAAATTTCTTTGGCCTCTCATCGTTTAACCCTCCCGACCCCGACACACTCAGGCTCGGCAGATTACTGAATTTCACTCTACTTCATCTTAAGCTTGAGAATAAATGAATTTATCAATAATCTTATCTTGGTTTTTACAACTTTAGTTGAGTTGCATCTCATGTTAAAGGTCACCGACCACGTGTCTAACCTCTTAGAACGTTTACAGTACACCTCTGGTCTAAATTCATGAGAGCAATTGATGAATACTTTTTTTAAATTTATTTTTGCTTGGTATTTTTGTTAATTGTCAGGTTGTGTGTGTTGTGAATGTTGTTGACTAAGCTTTTATTCCATGTTGATTTTGAAATTGTTAAGACGTATGTTTTATTATTGCTGTAAATTAGATGGATTTAGTCCGACTCATGTACTTTAACCCCTTTATAGATTTACATGAAAGGTTGGGAATTAAAAGTGTGACATTGTTTGAAAAACTGGGAATAGTTAACACTAAAATATTATCTGCTCCACACATATCATTGAGGAGAGTAAGTTCAATAAACAAATCAAGGTAAGACTGAGGTACCCAGGTGTACTCTTTATTAAGTGCTTAAAAGAGTGAAGATTCTCATTCTGAATTAAAGCCAGTAGGCAAAATTTACTGTAAATAACAACACCGCCTCTCCACTTCGGCTCTTATCGATATTGTCTTTAAGTTGGTTACCTGTCCAGCATCTCAATACAGCGTCTGAGATTTATGTGGAAATACTTCCCTGGATACACTGTTAAAAATTTGCATTTAAAAGAAAACGTAAATGCCTGACAACATTTATTCCAAGATTTTTTACAGTTTTAAAAACTGATATATTGACGTAAAGGGGTGATATTGCGGTCACCAACCCGTAAAATATAATAACAAAGTTGTGTGAAAATGACGGTCGCCTGTATTTTACTGAAATACGGTTGAGAAGAATATATTTTGCGGAGAATTTCCGATTAAAATCAAGGTTTATTTTTAATTGTGTAGGATAATATAGTAGTGGGAATGTTTACGAACTGCAACATCTGCTGTATTTTCTCAGGTGGCATGATGGGAGCTTCTGTTCATATCCCTCGTGGGAAAATCCTGGTTGTCTGATGTAGGGAGGTATCCCTAAAACACCTTTCCCATACAAAACTATCCACAGAGATTATCGCGTCTCGTCACGCAATGGTGAAACAGGTGAGGTACAGACATCAACAAACATTGGTTACACCATAATATTCTTCCTGAGAGTAGCTTCACATGGTAATCTTATGAATTGGTCACTGCGTCACCTTCATTATCTTTAAACAGAAGTAGTAAAGGTTTTCACTGAAACACGGTCTAAGTTCTTGAGCCATATAGTGAGTGAAAATTATCAATGATAATATAAAACACAGGAGGAGCCGTGAACAGTGGTGGATTAATTGTAAGACTGATTGTAATGATACCAGATAAAACAATATGATAAGCTCGACTTATAATGCTACTTACTCCCTATGCTCTAATAAACATAAATACTTGCAGTGACCTACTGGAAACGTCACTGTCTGGTGATAGCCGGACGGAAGATCAAGTCCCGCTCTAACTTCGTAGTTTCTTGTAAGGTTTGCAACCTTATTATCCCTTTGAGCTAAGGATGGGAAGCATATAGGTCTACCTACTGAGTCATCAGCAGCCATTGCCTGACCCTCCATGTTCCTAGTTTGGGTGGAGAGGGGGTTTGTCCGCTGATCATATGTATATATAATCAGTGTCTATGGCATTGTCCTGCTAGCTAGGGCAATGCCACTGTCCCTTACCTCTGCCATTCAAGAGCGACCTTTAAACATTTACGTATTCCTAACACAACATATATGCTAAATTTGTATTAGAAATACAATTACATATGGTAATACTAATCATATTATAAGGAAATCACTATGATAATAATCCATCAGTTTTCTTTCTTGTGAAATTGTGATTAGGATTTAGATTGAATGTTGATACTAACTGGCCTCCTGTCAGGCCAGTTCCCAAGAGTCCTTTTGTGGCAAGAAACTTCCATTAGGCGAAATGTTGGGTATTTGCACATTGCCTTTGCGTTACATGATTAGTGGAGTATTGGAATCCTGTCTTTCACTCCTTTGACTTTAAAACTACAGAATGGTCTTTTTGACTTTTAGAAAATAATCTGCTTATCTGTTCATGACTTCAAGAGAACATTTGGTATCATGTCCTAAGGTTGATACATACATATATACGTACGTACTTACATACATACATACAAAAAACATATGTATAACCTTACTAGCCCCACACACGCTTCATTTTATTGACCGCAACAGATGCAAGATTCCCATTAACTCGACTCCAGCAGATGTGTTGTGAATTATGATGATGACTTTATAATGATAGATTTTCTTCTTATATAAAAAATTCCTATTACAAAGATTCGCTTGAAATACTAGTTAATCCTGGTATAGAGAATTCTGCTGATATTTGTTGCAAATAATATTACTAATATAATTGCATTGTTTACATTCCTTTCTCCATTCCATTTCTTCTTCAGAGTTTGTGGTGTGTGAATGCTGTTCCCGCTTGGAACGGAACGTAAGTCGGGTTTCTTCTTCGGAAAATTTAATGACATAATGACCTTGAGAATTTTAATTAAAAGGTCATTCACCTTTTAAATAGTTTGAAAGTCTTTGAATAAGATTTTGCCCCTTTTGTTTTTATCGATTGGGGATTTCTTGGTTATTTTATACATAATTTCAACACTACTTTTAGTGATTAAGGAAATGGAGACAACAACAATCCCATTATTAATAAACAACATTAACATTAATCATTGTAACCATGATAAATAAAAAGCCACGTTAAGAAATGGAAAATAAACATAAAATAATGTTTAATAGATTATATATTTTATATCTATCATATCTATTTCAGCTATTTTTCTCGGCAATTACTTGAAAAATGTTCTCGGTTCTTTGGTGATTCAGTAGCTTATCAGTGGTACAAGTATTTTCAAAAGAACACATGTCAGTGACATAATTTTCCTTCTAGCTCATATCTGCTTAAAAAACATTTTACAAAATCTTAAGCAAATACAATAAGTATTATTTTTTTCATAATCATATCACCATTTGCCTTTTTCGTATATTTCTTTATTTTTTTTCTATCTATTCAATTCCCCTCTTTATCTCCCCCCCCCCCCACCCCCACCAGCACCCCCCACAAGGAGCCCAGACTGGGCGAGATGCAACGAGTCTTCGATGAGCTGAGGCAGATGTCAGGTGGCGACAGACAAGGTACTCTCAAGATCATCTTCTTTTGTTAAGTAAAACTTTCATTAAACTTCTAAGAATCCAGACTTTCTGAAAATTAGAGCTATTTAGTTTGCTGGGAATTCACATCTGTATGCTTTAAGTTAATAGCAATCCCAAAAAAATATCTGCTTTAGCTTTCATTACTTACGAAGAAAAGTGATTAATTTAGTCGTAATGTTGTCTCTTGAAAACCGTTTACTAACTTTCTTTTTAATACCATCATTTTATTAATTTCCAGTTGTAAATATGTTAGTTTTTCCTTGGGTAGAGATCTTTGAAAACAGATTTTGGTGCCATATTAACATTCTTATTCCCCATTCCTGCCCCCAACTCAGCACGCTCCCTTCCATGTGGCAGTCATGTCCTGGCACCAGGCAAGACCGTTACCATCCAGTCTCAGAAGTACCCAAATTGGTATCCAGTGGGTAGCAGCTGCATATGGACCTTCAAGGTGAGTTTTCACAAAATAAAAAAAATAAAAAAAAAAATATCTGTACAGTCAGCCCTCGGTCTTCACGGTGGTTACATAGCAGGGACATTCACAATAATCAAGAATCTGCGTATGCTTGCTGCCCTAAGGTTGCTCAACTCATAACCTACTAACTCGCTGCACATTGTCTAAGCAAGATCGACTAACACAATAGGTAACACCTTGTATATAAACTATAATTTGTAAGTGTTTTCTATCGTAGTTTAACTATTTTATCGCTGTATGAATACACTCTAGTAACTGTACACATGTGCACAGTAGGTATGTAGTCTACAAACAATATACAGTAAGACTACATATAACATGAATCTTTGCCACACTTACTGTAGCCTATATGTAAGTACTATAACACGAAAACATTACTGTTCCTATCTATCAACACTCTCTGATACTGTAATACATATTCGTGTAGAAAATGTACATTACTATCACTACAGTAAAGCTTAATCAGCTAAGGCAACACTTATAAATGATCTCTCTTTTTGGCAGGTCCACTCGCACCATTACAACTTACTACACACATTACTTCTGTAAAGTACAGTATTTTATATACAGTAATGTACAGTAGTTAATATAACGATAACACTTATACATGATTAATATGCTAACACAATAAAATTGGAAATAAAAAGTAACAATACAACACCACTAACAGTTTACGTATAAAGTCCTACACACTGAGTCTGATGCAACTCTTGAGCTATTGACTGTTTGGTGCATGGAGTAGCATAATTTACATTAGCACTTTATACTAAAATCACAATAAACACACCAGTTATGTATTGTACAGGCTTTTTACACCACTTATTATTTTTACATCACTTATTATGTAACAACGTGATTCTGCACAAAGATAACTGAAGTGTGAGATTCTTATGAGAGGAGAGACAATGCAGGAGTGAGGACGATTCAACGAGACATTGGGTGTTGTGCTGTGTGGAAAGGGAAAGAGTATAAAGCTGGCAAGGTGCAAAGGAGTGCAGTTGGCTTGATATCGTCATGTAGCGAGAGTTCTGATTGTTAAACCCTGAATGTGGGAATTTTTATTCAATAGGGTATAGTGTACAGTTCTCTTAATGGCGAATGACTGAATCCACAAGTAACGAGGGCTGACTGTATTTGTTTAGCCATGACGACAGTTCTTTCCATAAACCTATTGAAATCTTCAGTTAGAAACGATTTTCTCTTTATCTCTCGTCTCTTTAAAGGAAAAGCATGAAAAGCAATCCCAAAAGTCTCTATTTACCCAACCACCCCGAAACTTGTTTATCATTGCTATTTCAGCCATATCGTGTGTCTTGCCACAACCATGTTGGCAATGGATAGTTATTCCACTATTCGTTCATAATTTTCAGTAACATAATCTTTGACTACCCGGTCCCTCTCTTCATCAACACTATCCATTGCAGGGTTCATCTGATGACTCAACTATATCGATTACTTGCAATGATTTTAGGCTGAGAAGATGCCGGCTTTCTTCCGTCCTAATCACCGGAAAGGGTCTCTACAAAACGTGAGATACAATTGGTTATAACTGTTACTTTCCTTTGCCAATCATCAACAAGGTTAATTGAGCGCGATTACGAAGCTGCATTTCTTCCTATGAGAAAGAATAAATTCCTTCAAGCTGCTTGATGTAAACTGAATCTTGGAATGATTGAAATATCATTGCATATCGGCAATTATTCTCAAGAGCAAAATAAAATCGGAACCCCTTTTAAGATGGGTGAATTCTAATTTCATTTTCACAGCTAAGTACCATATATGAAGTGGTTGACCTTTAATCAAAATATAGTAGAATTATATTTCTTGCAAAGCGACAGAGCCTGTATGTACCTGCATGAAGTAGAACAGACTCGTGTCAAAAAGATTAACATACCGTGTCACATTTAGCCACTAATGTTTGGATAAGTAGATGACAACAAATCCCTAGTAGATCATCAATGTAAATTCACGTTTTGGAAAAACTTTAATTATTATCATCTTTGATCTTTTTATAGCATCTTAACATCTCTAAGAATTAGGGAAGGTCTTTGCATCGCCTTAAAAGAAGGGAATCTTTCGTTGTGTATATTCACATTGAAAAGCATTTCCTTCTTTGAATTAAATATTTAAATTCATTATGTCTTTAACGAAGTACTAATATTACCTAGAAGAAACATAATATGGGGCTGCTGAATGTGTACAGAAAAAAAAGATGAAAGCTGCTGTGATTAATTGTACGTTAGAGTGATGGAAGATCACTGAAGAAAAGAATGAACATAAACGTTAAAGCTATTGAGAAGATACGAGAAATGATGAGAAATATTATCAGAAAGTACATAGAATATTAACGCCATTGATATTGTGTACATGGAAACTATATGGGAGGGTACAAAACCTGAAATATGTAGGAAGCCCTAAACACAGAGAAGCAAAAAAGCAAGAATCGGTGAAAAGACAAGATTTTTTTTTTTTTTTTTTTTTTTTTTTTTTTTTTTTTTTTTTTTTTTTGCTGTGGGAAGACTGTAGAATGTAGTTTAGTATAATAGATTTTATGTGTTTACATCTGAAAGGGTCAATTAGGAAACGCAATTCATTAATACATTTACAAATTGTACATGAATATTCATATAATTATTAAGGGCCATAATACTAAGCGAGAGGAATTCCATCTTTCAACTACAGTAACGAAGAGAGAAGTATTATGATGGTTGCAGATATTTATTTTTAAAGAGGAAATTTCAGTGAAATGGGATAGGAAAATAGAAATACAGCAGTTCAAAGTAAAATTTAGATACCAAATGTACATCGTGAGTGTTCTTTTTTACAGGTATTGCAGAATTAAAAAACGTTTCACTAAAACGAGTGGAAACAATTTCATGGAGGTTAATTTTCGATCAAAAAAACGAAGATACTACGGCTTCTCCTGCGAAGTTAGTGCCTCAGGTAAAGAGGACGTCCGTACAGGAGATAACAACAATTATTTTGAGGAATCGTATTTATGATGATACAAGCATAAAATTTGACACATCTGTTTTCCAAGTGATACTAATCAAATCTGGCCGATTGGCCAATGAAAAATCCAAGATGACGGCCATTTTCCAAGATGGTCGCCCAATTAGTCGGCAGACGTTGGTGGTTTGCTTAGAAGTATTTGTAGTTGTCTGATTTGTATAATCTACATTTGGAATCCTATGTTTCCAAGCCTAATTAAGTAGAATTTTAATGTATCTAAAGAATTTTTTTTTCCAAGATATTGTTCATAAGACAAAATTACATTTTTCAAGATTTTATTGTGCTTTTCAAGATGGCCACCAGATTGTTTGGTTTTCATTTCATAAGCTTGCACCATAATGTTCGATCAAACCCTGTTACTAGTCCTCTAGCTGCTAATGGTCACATGCACAGCTGCAGAGTAATGTGTAGGAGAGCACTGACTGTAAGCACGTATTTTCTTTTGGAGCCTTTCTTACAGGAACACTTTGACAGTTTCGCAACAGCTTGCTACAATAGCAGGTAGTGTTTTTCAACATATCTTGCACGTCTCTCCTCTCTGTATCCAATCCCCTTAAGCAGGACTGTTCGTGTTTGGATTAGAGATGGTTGCCGGCCTCAGATGATCCCATCGTCATACGATGCATGCTTTGCGCGTTCTCTGAAAGGTGCTTGTGTTAGTGGAATCAAGTTGTATGATCCTAGCTTTTGAGCAAAGAGATCTAGTCTTGCTTCCCCCCCACTACCAGATATGCTTGATCTGTCATACATGAGGACAATGACTCTCTCCAGCCTCTGCAGGTCATAAGTACGAATCAATGTTGAATGCTGGTTAAGATTAATGAATGTTTCAGAAACATCATCAAATACGTTACAAGCTTGCCATGCAGATTTCTTCCCTTTCCCATGGAAAGTAGACACGACATCACATCCAGTGAACCAAATAACGCATGAAAGTATGGGATCCATATAGCTTTCTTAAGCTATTTTTTGAACAAACTACCTCCTGGACTAGAATCCATCGAATCTTGGCTCCATGGCCAAAAGAAATCCACATTTTCTCAAGGCCTAATTCCTGTAAGGATGGCAGCACAAATATTACCATGAATAGCACACCCACGTCATTGGCCTTAATAATAATAGACTCTCTTCCATCAGTTGTTGCATCCCTGGCGTGTGTAAATATTTGAGTGTCAGCTTCCCCATGACAAGATGGGGGCACTGCATCCAGAGACTTCACTGTGATGCTAATGGCATCTTTCACTTTTATGACGATGACTTTGCTTTTCGTCTCTACTTCACATATCTTTGCATGGAAGTGAAACAGCTCAGCTTTGCTGCTTACATCATAAAGGAAGCTTTGCCAATTACCTGGTGTCTTACTTCTTCCTGTCACTCTTTTTCTGTTTCCTTGTACTCTCACTGACTTGACTCTTGCATACATCAAAGACCTAGATCCACCTTCTCATATCTAGGGAGATAATATTCCACTTTTGGGATGCTAGCTTCTTTAGCGTAGTCATAAAATATCTTTGAAGTAATTGGAGGTAAGGCATTTATAAGTTCTCATCCATCAATGATAATTGTATTTGCCTTTGGTTCTCTGTCTGGGATGTTCCTTTGTAATTTCTGACACTATGAAGCTTGCCACTGTAACTGATGGATGAGACTGATTCTCATGTTTCAGTAATTGTTGTAAGTTACAATGCCTGTTTTGGCAGGAGATGGACAGTCATGAGAATAACTGGCAGTCATCTTTGTGGACTTTCTCCTTACAAATGACCTCAGCTTGTTCTGGTATGAAGAAAGAAACAGTTTTTCTTGACTGGATGATAGAAAGGACTGTCACCTTTATCCTCTAGACCTTCCAAGAATGATTTGAACTTCTGTTTGCCATTCCAGTGATGTATTACTACAATTTCAGCTAGAGTGGGGTCTACAAATTTATTCATGTCTAGCACCAGCAGATCCGCTGATTCCTCTTGGGTTGCTCATCCTGCATTATTGGAGAGAGTAATTTCACTTTTCCAAAGAGAGATTTCTAGGCACTTAGTGTCTGCTCATGGTACCTGTTACTGTAGAGGACAACTTTCATACCCAGCATGGCCTTATATTTAGCTATTAGACCACTAACTTTGGGCTCATCGACCATCCATCGTAAAATCTTGCTCCATCGCAAGTTCAAAATCAGTCATTATTATCAATGGCTTGAATGTTGAGTTTTTTTTTTTATTTTAAAGCCATAGCCACTGTACCATGGCCTTCCACTGTCTTGGATTGAAGGTCTCTTGCTCGAGGGTACACTCAGGCACGCTGTTATATCTAATTTCTCTTCCTGGGCTATTTTGGAGCCCTTATGCTTATAGCATCTAGTTTTTCTAAATAGGGTTATAGTTTAACTTATAATAATAATAATAATAATAATAATAATAATAATAATAATAATAATAATAATAATAATAATAATAATAATAATAATAATAATAATAATAATCATTATTATTATTATCGGGAATCTCTTAGGTTTCTTCGGCTTTGTTTGGTAGTAGGGCATATACGAGGGGTGTTATACAGTGCTACTTGACTATGCACCAAGTATTGTATACAATCGAGCAAAAATTGAAAGTACAGTTTTAAACATATCATCAGCATACCAATTCTCTGAACGTGCTATTATATCGAGATTGCCCTTGGATGAATCATCAATACACATCTATTTGTAGGACTGGTCATAAACAAGGAATAAATCTCCCTTGATGGTTTTTGTAAACTCTTCTGGGATGTTAAGATCGAAGTGGCTATTAGGCAAAGCAAGGCCAGCATTTCACTTTGCATATAGTTCTTTTCAGATTTGCTACTGAAGGGAGCTTCTCTCTTTCTCTCTCTGAGTTTTGGTTCTCGCTTGATACAATTTATAAAATATTTGAGAATAGTCATTAATCTCGTGGAGGATCTCGAGTGGAAAATAAAACTACAACATGGTGGATACTTGACTCTTGTGTGGATCTTCGGAGGGAAAGGAAAAAAGTGAATAGGAACTGACTTTATGAGAGGTGCTACCATAAGAAACGTACCTGTATAGACGCTAACATCAGTGATAAAAATCTAAAAAAAAAAAAATGAAATGGCTTTGCCCATTGTGTATAGAAGAGAAAATAACCATGGTGAATATGAAGGGAGAATGGCAGAATTGGAAAATCCTCTAGCTGCGCTTACTGCGGATGAAGCAAATTCCACTTAGGCTGTGGATCCGAAAAAAAATGATCTTACAGAGAAGGCAGATAATCTAGTGAAGAATATGGAATCAATTAAATCAACTCCTCAAACACCGATGGACTGCCAAAATTAGGAAATTATATAAGCTGACAAAGTTAAAGAAAACTCTTACTAGTAACGACTTCAAATGGTAAGGTTGTAAATTTTGCTGATGAAAAGATCAGAGATGAAGCAGTAAACAAGATTCAAACTATGGTCACTGACACCAAAACGAAGAAAATTGAAAAATTAAAACCTAGAATAATGATTTACAATGTATATGATAGACATGAAGTATTAAATGCTTTGATTCAAAGGAATCGTTGACTGGATTAGATTCAAAATGTAGAACAGAAGATAAGTCTGGTATTCAAGAAAAGTGCTGCAGCTGGGACAACCCACTACTTGTTGAAATTTGATCCAGAAGTTCGGATTTCTATTCCTGATAAAGGTGATAAAGTTATGTTGCGATGGAGTACTTATAACATGCGTGATAGGTACCATGTGATCACCTGCTGCACTGTTAAAGGTGTGAGCATTTTGAAAAAGATAAAATACATAAATTGCATAAAGATGAACGAACCAGATGATAGAGAATTTAAGAAATTGCTAAGCTTATGATCTGGAATTGAAGGGATTAGCAGAAAAAAAAGCAGACTATGGATGCTAGGGATGCCATAAATTGCGGCTATGTAAATATTCAATAAGTTGGTAATGAAACCATTCAAATTCGAGAAATAATAAATGAGAAATATTTCATTCAAGAAGAAATTGAAGACTCTCTTGTTCTCTAAATGTCTCGATAATGTGGATTTTACGATAAACATTAGTTATGCAGTGCGATAAATCCTACACTTCCAGAAGGCTAAAATTACTGCCAGATCTTTGCTGAGACAGCATCTATAATGTATACAACCCTTCCAGAAGGCTAAAATCACCGACAGATCTTTGCTCATCACGTTTGAATAAACTCATGCGTCTGGCAGTGCTACAGCATTGGCATGTGGTGATGTTAGCATTGCCAGATGCATGATAATTGTATACAATAAACTGATCTTGTAAATCCTGTAAAAAGTAGCACCAGAAAAGCAACCATTAGAGTAAAGTAAGTAAAGTAAATTATAGCACTAGCTGAACACTCAAGTTAATTGCACATTTTGCATTTCTAATATATCTTGTTCACAGTTTTTTCTTTGATATATAGATAACCATCAGAACATATTATTTTCTTTTCGCTTTCCACATATGTTAATTTCATCTTTAGGGTTCAAAATTTCCAGAAAATTAAAACAGGGAAAATACAATCATAAAGTTTGAACTCGGAAAAAATGAATGGTTATTAGTGCTCATTAACAGAAATGGTAAACATTGGTTAGAATACAAATGACCATTTAACGATCTGCCAGTAATGCTCATCAACAGAAAGGGTAAAAAATTTTTAGAATACTATTGTGAGAAATATGCCTTTAGAAAAATTCATAGTTTGAAAAATTATTTTTCGAGCATTTGCTTTCGAGGAATTTATTCTCGAGCAATTAATTTCGATAAATTGAATTGTATTCGTCCATTGTATTTGTGTGGTCAGAGCATACAACACTCACCAGCAGCAATGACAGGTGTCTACCCTGGGTTCAGGAGAGCCACTGTATTGCTGACTTTCACCATGGTATGCATTCTCGGTGCGACAGAGTGAGCATCATTGCTGATATGCTTACTTCAAATGGTTGGCT
>NC_090730.1:23752190-23769690 GCF_036898095.1 Palaemon carinicauda
AAGTAGGGTAGAGGTCCTCCCATCTCACTAAGGGATACTCAGTTTACCAATCATCTTATAGGGATAAGGTGATTGCATTCGGTACCGTACTTACACAATTGGAGGAATAAACTCAATTCCCGTAACATCTTTGTTTAATTGTTTCAGACTTTGAACACCGGAGACTTTGTGCCAGTGACTGGCGTCTTACTTTATAGCCAGTCCAATCATGTCGTTGACTGCCAAAGCAGCAGTCATCGCCAAGGAAGAGTTCCTAGAGGCTTTGAAATCATGTAGAGGACTCAAATGTTATGTGATAGCAGTTTATTGTTACGAATAATGACACTTACTCAAAAAAGATCATCATATCTCTTTGAATTACACCATAACACTTTATCATTGTTGTTACAATTCCCTCAGACTTACACATGCTTGTATCACCATGATCAGCTGACATCATAGAAAAATCTTAGTGCCATTCTGAATTCAATTTGTTAAGACCAATACTGAGTCTTTCTGATTGATCCAAGTAGATAGATTTCCTGGCAACCCAAGAATTGTCATTGTCACCTTTCCCTTTGCTCATTAGTGAACACTTGATGAAATGTATTCTCATATAATTCCTTTCCTATTTCCCATTCTCCAAGTTTTGTGAATTCGTCAATCAAAAGTATTTTAATAACTTACTAATCGAACTGTAAACAATCCTTTTGAATATATATTACATATTCTACTACTTTACAATATCTATTAGCCTGGTCCATGCTATCAGGGAAAGTACTGTGATCTAGAATTTTAGGATTTTTCTCCTTTTAAATCTCCCTTCTGCAATGTACCCTGAGATAAAGAAGCTTTACAAGAAACCCCTACAGTAGAATGGAAATTTTTCCCCACATCAGCACATATATGAGTCTATGGATCTTCGGAAGGATGGTTGAGGGTCACTGACTACCTCTTAATTGAGTCAAGATTATCTTCAGTGTTTACAGTGCAGTTAATCTTTTGTTGATTTTGATGAGATATTTACTCAATTGAAAGTTTAGTTTTCCTTCTAGAATAGGTCAAACGTTGCTCTGTAAATATCCTAAGGAATATACACTTCTTCAATTTCTGGGTTTTGGAGTTTTTACAATTCTTTCTCCTATAGAGACGAGTGTTCTTCAACCTCCTCTACATACTTGACAGTGGTTATTGCTATTGATTAATGGAAAACGCCAGCTTTTTTTTCTTTTAATGTAAAACAACTTAAACTCTGGAATTTATTTTGTCTGACCAGCCCCAAATGATACAACCCATAACTTTAATAACAAGGTGTTGGTTGATCTTACATGTTGTCAGTCTAAGGATTCAGGTGTACCAACCGTGTGTCAAACGATTGTATATAGTAATGACATTTCTTTTTTTTTTACAAATTATGCTTTGTATCTTCGCTCTCCCCTCACACTGACAGGGACCTGAAAAACATGTCTGTTTTTATCACCATTAACTGTTAACAGAACCAGTTGTTGGTTGAACATGAAATTGACTGTTATGTTTTTATGTCTTTGCCTGGACTTGATGTATATATAAACTGATGTTCTGTAATAAAGTTACTCAGTTGCTTTCATCCTGCCTTCTTAGTCACAGCCTCTCTCGGCCCCTCGGCCCGTCACATTGGTGAACCAGGAAGTCGACTTGCTCCTCCTGCCTTCCACCTCCCCCCCCCACCCCCCACCCCATCATTGGTACCATGGTGGACTCCACGGAAGTTGCCGCCTCCCCATTGAAACTTTTGTCGTTTGCCAGTGGAGAGGCGTTTGCTTGGTTTCAGCGCGCAGAAGTCCAGTTCCGCATCAAGGGCGTGAATCGCTCAACCACCAAAGCAGATTATGTTCTCGCAGTGCTACCCGAGGACACCTTCCCGGAAATATCCGACTGGCTTTGTGAACAAGGAGACACCGCAATAGAGTATGACGCCCTCAAAACATACCTTCTGTAGCAATGCTCGCCGTCGCCAGCCGCCCGTACAGCAAAGCTTTTTCTGCTCTCTCAACAACCGTTGGGGGACCAAAGGGCTTTGCTCGCCCTCAGGGAAATGACCAGTATCGCTCGCCTGCAACGTGCTGCAGATGGCTCTCCTCGTGAAGTGAACCTACTTCGTGCCCTTTGGGTACGCCGTTTACCCAAACCTGTACACGCTGCCATACCCGATGTCAATAGTTTACTCATAAAGGATTTGATGACCAAAACCGACGCCCTTATGGACAGCCAGTTCATGACCTTCAAGACCTCCATCAACGTCTCCAATCCTGACGAAGAGGATGCCTATTCAACGTCAACCGAAGCTAACGCGAATGCCGTAAGACATAGACGCCTACCCCGTGACGTGCCGGAGCGGCGACAAAGCCACCCATCACTCACCAATCGCTTCGCGCCCTAACCAACGCCATCGCCCGTTTGGTACATACACTTTCAATTACTCCTATATTGGCCTTCGTAATGCAGGGGCTACTTTTCAATGTCTTATGGAGGGCATCTTAGGGAACCTCCCCTTCTGTGTATGTTATGTGGACGACATACTTGTGTTCTCTTCCTCAAAAGGGGAACACCTCCGTCACCTGCGGCCTTGTAGTCCGGTACGACAAGTGTACCTTTGGCGCCAACGAAGTGTCATCCTTAGGGCTCCTGAAGGAATCCATCCCCTCCCTGAGAGGGCAGCAGCCATTCAGAACTTCCCCACGCCCTTGACTGTCAAAGCTCTGCTGGAATTCTTGGGCATGATCAACTATAATCACCGTTTTCTGCCAGCCATTACCGCCACTCTTGCTCCCCTCTACGCCTCCCTCAAGGGCAAGCCAAAAGACCTGAAATGGGGTCCTCTTCAAGAAGAGGCCTTCTGCAATACAAAGAAGGCCCTGTCAACCGCTGCTGGTCTCACTTTTCCCATCCCACATGCCCCTCTCCTTCTCTCCACTGATGCCAGCGATGTCGCTATTGGTGCAGTACTCGAACAGGTGGTCAACGGCTCACTCCGCCCATTGGCCTTCTTCAGCAGGAAACTGTCCAAGGCAGAATCGGGCTATTCTACCTTCGATCGCGAATAGCTGGCGGTGCACTT
Organism: Palaemon carinicauda; assembly: GCF_036898095.1. NCBI lineage: Eukaryota > Metazoa > Arthropoda > Malacostraca > Decapoda > Palaemonidae > Palaemon > Palaemon carinicauda. The sequence continues at coordinate 23,755,267 of NC_090730.1, forward strand.
GGCTGTCCGTCACTTTCGCCACTTCTTAGAAGGTAAGCCTTTCGTCATTTGCACAGACCACATGCCTCTGGTGCATGCCTTCACTCGACAGTCTGATGCTTGTTCTGCCCGTTAACGCCGATATCTCTCCGCCGTGGCTGAATACAATTGCACCCTTCAACACGTCCATGGGAAAATGAATCCCGTTGCCGATGCCCTGTCAAGAAACACGTTGGCTGCCGTTCAACTGGGATTGGATTACAACACCTTGGCTGAAGCCCAACAACGGGATCCAGAATATCAAGCATGTAGGACATCCTGCACATCCCTCCGCTGGGAAGACATCCCCTTCAACGACTCCAACACCACCCTACTCTTTGATGTCAGTACTGGTAGACCGCGACCTTGGATTCCTGCTCCCATGCGCCGACAGGTGTTTGATTTCAATCACGGCCTTTCACATCCCTCGTGCTGTTCTACTGCACAGCTGCTGAAGGCAAAGTTCATTTGGCACAGCATTTCTAAGGATGCTAAGGATTGGGTCCGCGCCTGTACTTCTTGCAAAACTTCCAAAGTACATCGACACACGGATTCAGTAGTGAGCACCTTTCCTCAACCTCAGCGTCGTTTCGCCCACTTTCTCGTCGACGTTGTATGCCCCCTACCCACATCACTAGGACATCGTTACCTGTTTTTCGTCATCGACCACTCCACTCGTTGGGCTGAAGCCATATCCATGGAAACTACAATGTCCGTCTCATGTACATCTGCCTTACTCTCAGGATGCATTACAAGATTTGGTATCCCTGAGCATATTACTTCTGATAGGGGTACCACATGCCCCTCTCAATAGTGGACATCATTGGCGAATCTCCTGGGCATCACCCTACATCAGGCAACTGTCTACAACCCCACTGCCAATGGAATGGTTGAACGTTTTCATAGCACCCTCAAAGCAGCTTTGATGTCCCGGTGCAAGGATTCCAATTGGGGCTAAGGACCACTCCTAAAGACGCCCTCGACGCCTCGGCAGCTGAAATGGTGTATGGCGACCCGTTGGTCGTCCATGCCGAATTATTTCCTTCTGCAACCTCCTCCGACAATCTCCAGCGCATACGTCAAGTCATGGGAAAATTTACTCCATGCCGCCAGACTTACAAGCCCCCAGCGAAGCATCACATACCGACAGACTGGCACTCTGCAACGCACGTCTTCCTACGCATCGACACTAGCAAGCCACTGCTAACGCCTCCTTACATGGGACCTTTCCTTGTGATCCGATGCAGTCTGAAAGCATTCCTACCAAACATTCATGGCAAAGAAGACTAGGTCTCCATTGATCATCTAAAACCTGCTTATCTCCTGCCTACAATTCGTCTATTTAGATCGGGGTGCCCTATTTAACATGTACAGTATGTCATTTTTAGGGGGGGAGCCATGTACCAACCGTGTGTCACACGATCGTACATAGTAACGACATTTCTTTTTTTGTATATATTATGCTTTGTATCTTTGCTTATCCCTCGCACTGACAGGGACCTGAATAAACATGTCTGTTTTTCTTACCGTTAACTGTTAACAGAACCAGTTGTCAGTTGAACATGAAATTGCCTATTATGTTTTTATGTCCTTCTTACCTAGACTTGATGTATATATAAACTGATGTTCTGTAATAAAGTTACTCAGTTGCTTTCATCCTGCCTTCTTAGTCACAGCTTCTTTCGGCCCGTCACACAGGATAACCAGGCTCATATCAGGATCATTGGCATCTCATTTCCTGACATATTCAACAGTTTTTGGAGATGGAAGATAACTCTTATGTAAATAGTTACTCATACTAACACATATTTATGGGATAATGATGAAATTAATAATTTCTTGAGAATATAATTATCTCATTATTATTATTATTATTATTATTATTATTATTATTATTATTATTATTATTATTATTAATGATAATTATTAATTATCATTATTATCATTATTATTAATTATTAATTATTATTATTATTATTATTATTATTATTATTATTATTATTACTAGCTAAGCTACAACCCTAACTGGAAGAGCAAGATGCCATAAGCCCAAAGGCTCCAACAGGAAAAAATTACCAAATGAGGAAAGGAAATAAATAAACAATATAAGAAATAATAAACAATCAAAATAGAATATTTTAAATACAATAACAACATCAAAACATGTATTTTGTAAATACACTATAAAAAGACTCATGTCAGTCTGTTCGACCTAAAAACATTTGCTGCAAGTTTGAACTTTTAAAGTTTTACCGTTTTAACTACCCGATTAGGCAGATCATTCCACAACTTGGTCACAACTTAAATAAATCTTCTAGAATACTGTTTAGTATTTGAGCTTCATGATGGAGAAGGCCTGACTATTAGAATTAACTTCATGCCTAGTATTACGACCAGGATGAAACTGTCCGGGAAAAGCTGAATGCAAAGGATGATCAGAATTATGAAAAATCTTATGCAACCTGCATAACGAGCTAATTGAACTACAGTGCCAGAGATTAATATCTAGATCAGGCATAAGAAATTTAATAGACCTTAAGTTCCTCTCCAACAAATTAAGGTGAGAATCAGTAGTAGCTGAAGACCAGACAGGAGAACAATAATCAAAACAAGGTAGAATGAAAAAAATTAGAACACTTCTTCAGATTAGATTGATAGCCGAAAATCTTAGACTTTCTCAATAAACCAATATTTTGTGTAATTGAAGAAAACACAGACCTAATGTGTTTCTCAAAAGTAAATTTGCTGTTAAGAATTACACCTAAAATCTTAAGAGTCATACAGAGTTAAAGAAACATTATCAGTGCTGAGATCCGAATGTTGAGGAGCCACTGTCCTTGACCTACTTACAATCACACTTTGAGTTTTGTTAGGGGTCAACTTTATGCTCCATAATTTTCGCCATGCACTAATTTTAGCTAGATCTCTATTGAGGAATTCAGCAATCCTAGATCTACATTCAGGAGAGGGAATTGATGCAAAGAGAGTAGCATCATCTGCATATGCAACAAGCTTGTGTCTAGGCAAAACCACATGTTATGTGTATATAGTATGAAAAGTAATGGGCCAAGAACACTCACATGAGGAGTACCAGATATCACATTTTGGAGGTAGTAGGTTCGCCAGGGCACCTGTCACCTGTTGAGATACTACTGCTAGAGAGTTATTGGGTCCTTTGACTGGCTAGGCAGTATTATATTGGACCCCTCTTTCTTGTTATGAATCCTTTTTTTTTTTCTTTGCCTGCACATAAACCAAATAATCTGGCCTTTTTTTCCACAATCTCTTCTATTCTCATACACCCGATAACACTGAAATTACCAAACAGTTCTTCACTCAAGGAGTTGACTACTGAACTATTATTGTTCAATGGCTACTTTCCTTTTGATAAGAGTATAAGAGACTCTTTATCTATGGTAATCAGCTCTTCTATGTGAAGTGCACTCCAAAATCAAACCATTATTCTCTAGTTTTTGGTAGTGCCTGACCTCTGTACCATGGTCGTCCACTGTCTTGGGGTAGAGTTATCTTACTTGAGGGTACACTCAGGCATGCTGTTCTGTCTTACTTTCATCCTCTGATTTTTTCAAGTTTTTGTAGTATATATATATAAATATTTATTTTAATTTTGTTACTGTTCTTAAGATATTTAATTCTAATTGTTCATTTTTTCTCTTGTCGTTTATTCATAACCATATATCCTTTCCTCACTAGGTTATTTTTTCCTGCTGGAACCCTAGGGCTTACAGCATTCTGCTTCTCCAAATAGGGTTGTACCTTAGCATGTAATAATAATAATAGTAATATAACAACAACAACAACAACAACAACAACAACAACAACAATAATAATAATAATAATAATAATAATGATAATAATAATAATAACCTTTAATTCAGCAAAATAGGGTACAGCCACGTTATACTTATGACATCAGTAGAAAAAAAGATAAGATATGCAATAACACCAGTGATTATAGCACATCATTAGAAAGTTGAGCACAAAATTCCAAGGTCAGGAGCGTATGTAATTTTCATTGTAAAAGATAACACCAAAACTGGATGTGAAAAATACAGTAATGGATAAGCGCAGATAAAAACAAAATTAATGATTACAGATATACAAAATATGTGACGGCAGAAATAGCCTATTTTTTTCAGTACTGACCTAAAGTTACATTAGATATATGATAATGATACACTATAACAGATGCTGAGACGGTCGTCTATATTTATGATACACTAATAGAAGTTGTAGTTATCTCAGCAGGGTCAATGATAATACAGGTAATAAAATTACAGTAACACCATATTCATAATAAGCATAGTAATATGCACATTAACAGTAAATAAACAGGAAAAATAAAGATGACGATGATATTTATGTTGGAACATAAATTGCTAACATAATGATAGTAATCTGTAATAACAAATCTAGTCGTAGTGCAGGTGGTGTGAAGGAAATACGGGTCTTTCGAACGGTAAATTTTATAATATGATAAAACAACATTTTAAAACATTACAGGAGATTATACAATAAATTTATGTAGGTGATGAAGATTTTGCATAGCCACACCCACAAGGTTCGTAAATACAATTCATTGGACCGACACTTCCCTACTCCTGGTTTCTCTCATTTTGGATTTTATTCTGGCTGCACTTACAAGCATATTTTGAATTTGTGGATTTTCACTAGATCGTAGGCGGGATGTGAGACTTACTTAACGTTGAATGATGGTTTTTAGGTTATCCAGTCTATTTTTAACAAATATTGCTTGAGCTGAATGGTGTTTCGGTCTATTAGCTAAGCGTCTTAGTGAATGACTGTGATACACCATCTGGTGCGCTCATCGTTGCATCGGGTCCAGGCCTTGGCGTTCCCTGCGTAGGTTGGCAGCCATCTGCTGACAGAGAGGCTCCGGGATAACTAGGCGGACATTGCCCTGTTCGAATGTGTATGTCATTAAATCTTGGATAACGGCCAGCCTCTCCCTAACACCGTACAAGGGCCGAAGGCATGCAACTTCCTGGGACTTCCTGTCGGCCCAGTCCCCGGCCAGGACCCTGGCCATGAGCAGCTGATACACGGGGTTGCTGACAGCAGAGTGCCTGACACTCGCCTCGTCCACGATGCAGCTGTAGTGCTCTACTGCTGCCAAGATGGCGGCCACTATGGCACCAGTGAGATCTTTGTCGAGGTCCACGTTGTGGGCGCTGGGATCGGCTTTCAAGGCGGGGTATCATGACAGGAATTCTGCCGCACAGTTACGCTTTCCCGGCAGATACTTGACCCTGAGTCAGTACTGCAGGGTTCTTTCCTTCAGCGTGAAGAGACGGGGATTGGAGATCTCCTTGAGGGCCCGATCCCCCAGCAACTTGGTTAATGGGCGGTGGTCCGTCACAACGGTGAGATTGGGGCATCCCAGCAAGAACAGCCTCACCTTCTGGAGACACCAGGCTACTGTGAGGGCGTCCCCCTCCACGGCAGCGTAGCCAGCTTCAGCGGCGGTGAGATGGCGGCTGCCGCATAGTGCCAGGCGCCTTCCACCCGTGCAGCAAAAGGGCGTGGTGGCGGAGCTGCATGCGCAATACTGCTGAAGGATTACAAATCTTATGCCCTCTTTGCTCCAGTCGGTGATCGCTGCTGTGGGGCGGCTCCTGTCGTAGTAGGCCAACCCGTCCTTTGCTAATTGGCAGATCATGTCCAGGGCGCGATGGAATTTGGCACGGAGTGCCTCGTCCCAGTACACTAACTTCCCAGTTGGTTTCTTGAGGAGCTCCCTGAATGGGTTCATGATGGGGGCTGTTGCGAGGAAGGGCGCCAGCTGGTTGACAAATCCGTACCACGCCCTTATGTCGGTGATAGAGGGCTGACGCGGCATCGGGAAGTTCTTGATGGCCGCCAAACGTTCCTCTGTTGGCTTGTAGGCCTCCCAGCCCAAATTGAAACCCACAAAGTCCACTTCTCTTCTTGCGAACTGGAATTTCTCCGGCTTTACTGTGACACTTTTAGCTGAGCATGTTTCGAGGAAGTCGTAGGCATCCAAGAAAGCCCCTTCGATTCTGTCGTCATAGAGCAGGGTGTCATCTACGCACTTATATTTCCTCTGGATGTCCTGGATGGCATCGTCGAATCGTTGAGTATACGCATCGCCAGCGGAGCAGTGCCCAATAGGGGTACGATGGTAACGAAATCTCCCTCAGGGGGTAACGAATGTGGTTAGGTCGCGACTTTCTTTGTCTAGCTCCACCTGGAAGTATCCCCAGTAGGCGTCCGCCACGGTCTTGAATGTGTGCTTAGGTACCCCGGACACCAGGTCGAATGGGGCGGAGGTGTGGTGTATTTCCCGCAGGCAGGATGCATTGAGGCACTGGTAGTCGACTGTACGGCGTGGCTATCCTGACTTCTTGGCGACGACCACTATACGGGCGCACCACTTGGTCGGCTGCCCGGCAGGTACCGGTTCTATGATGCCACGGGCGACATCCTCTTCAAGCTCGGCCTTCACTTCTTCTTCCCAGTGTTTTGGCACCGATGCTGGGGTGTGGTATGCGTAAGGCGTGGCTCCTGGGAGCAGGTGGAAGTGGTGCGGTTCCCCCTGTATCACTAGCAGTGGCTTTCTGGCTGTGTTAAATGTCGTCGCGGTGAAATGTTGTAGGAGCCAGGCTTCCAACCTGGCCGCATGTTCCTCCTGGGGTGGCAGGGGCACTTCGGCGGGTCGCGGTGATACCTGGTGCCATCGAACAGGCTCACGTGTGTCACCGTGGGGGAGGGGTGGGGGAACTTCTTGGGTACCAGCGTCAAGTCCCTGCAGGCGTCCAGCGACAGGAAGAGGTGCTTTGCCGACTGCACGAAGTACATGTCCTGCTCCATGGTGCGGCATTGCAAGGTAGCGTGGAACACGGCAGATCCAAGGCACTTCAGGGTGAGGTTAACCACATCCCGCAAGCCGGTACGGGATGTAAGGGCTGCTGGGCGGACTTGGAGGTGCGAAAGCAGGGAGGGGCCCGCCACACATACCTGTGCCCAGTGTCCGCCATGGCGGTGGCAGGCACTCGTACTCCTGTGTCGGTGCGGTCGACTGTCACCTCCACTACTGGGTGGCGGGCGAGGTTGGCGCCTGCAACAAGCACAGCGCTAGACACAGCACTAGACGTCTTTCGGGGATCCTGTTGATTTTGCCTCAGGTGTCTCGCTGCCAGCCGCGCAAGCAGTGTCCCTCCAATTGCATTGGCGCACAGCGGCGTCGACGCCAGCCGCCTCGTAAGCACAACACTATTAATGTCATTGCTACATTGGTACACATGACGACGCAAGGCCAATTCACTTAGGCCCACCATTAACTTAGGTAATAACATATATTCGGCTAGATTACACTGACACTGAGTGCACTGGAAATTGCAATTGGTGGCCTTTTGGGAACACTTTAAAAAATAATCACTAACACTTTCTCCTGGGCCTTGTATGGCATTGAAATACTCCGACCATAACACAGCAAGGTTTGTAGAGCGTAACACAATATCGTGAATAAAATCCATGGCTTCCATAGCAGTGAGGTTACTCCATTCCTGTGAGGTAAATCTGGCGTCCAGCGCTCGATGCAGAGGGGGCGTGCAGTATAGCCTGATGTGGTGGACGACCTCGTGAGGCGTTAGTCGGCACAATTCGATCCAGCATTCCATCGACCCCCTCCAGGACCTGAATGCGGCGGGCTTCACTCAATTTCTCACTTCTCCAGGGCTGCAGACGCAGGGACACAAGGTGCAGAGGTAGCATGTGTCGTAATCCAGTCGCGGAGGGCGTTGATCATTTGTTGCTCTGCCGCCATGGCCTGCCTGGCCTCTTGCAGCGCAGAGACGAGCCCACGGAGGAGGACGGGGCATGCGGCCCTTGGGGTGGACTGTGCTCAGCGACGCTAGAAGGGCATGGTGAGGGTCACGGAGGTCCTTGAGAATCACTGCGCCATATTAGATGTCAAGGTGGGACAAGAGATACATGGTGGTGGAGGCATATGGTTTATTGCGTCCTAAGGTACAGACTGTTCGTAGTTGCTCTCTGCAACCGGCACACTCACTTGGCACCTGCTCGCCATGGGAAAACATATCGTACTTATACAGGGACTCCATCAAAAAGGAAATTTTACCTTGAACCATTACTACATTTTCATCATTGTTATGGTTGAAATCATCCCCACAGCTTGTGTCATCCTTCTGAAATAATCATTATTAGATTTACATAAAAAGGTGCATTATTTATGTGACATGTATTTGGAAAGTACAGAATGTGAAGAGACTTTACTAGGCTAAACTATAGTGGTAGTAGAGGCTAAGGTGAAAACGCCATACCAGGAGGGAAGCCAAACTCCCTTTGGGTTGGCTCGTCTTAAACTGGTTCTATAAATCTCTGATGATTGCATTCTAATGGAAGGTTGACTTGGCCAACATTATTATTGATAGCTTGAAAATATGATTATCCACTATGTAACAAATAATAAGTATGTTAGGACAAATTGATTCCGGCTATTCTTTTATTAGGTCACTCTTTCTAATGTGATCTCTGCAATTTGAAGAGTTTTTTTTTCTAACTACAGGTGCAGTATTATATCTATAAACATTTTACTTTACAGGTGGTAGTCAACCTTATGAACTCTATGAGGTGGATGTTCCAACTATGTCCAACTCAAGATGTCAACAGCTTTTAGGAAATGATATCACAAGTAACATGATCTGTGCTGGACTAGATGCCGGAGGAAAAGATTCTTGTTAGGTTTGTTGAGTAACAACAATAGACTTAGATTATAAAATTAAGCTATAGTCCCACCAATCTAAAACCAAGGTTTAAGGGGCCTAAGCCAGGGGTATCCCCTCATACGAAGTTGCCAAGTTTCTACCTATGCTACGTCAATGAGATTCCAAATTGAAATATTGTCTTGTCAGGCATGAAATATGTGTATTGTCTCTATGTAAACACCACATATTATTATAAAGTACATGAAGTGAGTGAGATATTATTTAGGGCATGATTATCGACAATAATTTTCATCTCTCTCTCTCTCTCTCTCTCTCTCTCTCTCTCTCTCTCTCTCTCTATGTTCATTGTTAATTGCATTTGAAACATCTATTGTGATTTTCACCAGTTTATTAAATCTGCCCGATGTACTGGGCGGATCGCAAGGCCTTGAAGAGGCGAGATTCCCAAAACCTTCCAGGAGTTAACTAAAATACGGCGATAAAATTTACAATTTTATTATAAAAATAAACTCTGATACAAGACAAACAACATCCTTAAGCATTCACAATACTTAATGAAAAACAAGGCTGACTCTTGGTAATGTAACACGTGCTCTTCAAGCACAAAGTTCACACCGGACTCATTAACAAACTGAAAATAGTGCCAATTCGAATTCAATACACAACGAATCACACACCAAATATCCCTATTCTTATTTAACTCAGGATTCAGGTCCCCAATCACAAGGATCTCTACATTTAAATGCGATATAAAAACTACATGTCTTGCACACAAACTTATACTACAACCAACCTGGTACACGAGGTAGAGAGAAGAGAACAAATTAATAAATGACTTATCTTTAGGGGGGACGATGAAGCAAAGAGACCGAAGGAGGGTCGGCAGCTTCGAATAAACCTTCGTTTTCCCGCCTTAACTAAAGTTTCCTTAGCAAAGTGGAGGGAAATCTTAGTTTATTTATTTGCAAGGGGTTTGACAATGCCTTTTTATTTACTACAGGATCGTAAAACAGTTAAGGCTTTTCTTTAAATACAAGGGAAGGCTTAAGGCTTCGACGGAGGGCCAGAATTTGTCCATATCCAATGACTTGGAAAGTCATTGACACTAAACACATACATAAGACATTTTTGTCACGTTGCCTCAATTTTACGTTAGATTCATCATTGATATATTATAAACAGTCAATTTCCACAACACTCGCTCCTTCCCCACCAGGTGATTAAGATTTAAGTTCCAATACAGTCGTGTATTAAACCTCAAGTCTTTCGCCCGCGAGATCCCCCAGCCTTCCCTCATTTGACTAAACGTTCATGAAGTCAAATGGCGAGACTTTCGAATGGCCAGTTCGAAAATTCCTGACAATATCATCGAAAATTCCTCTATACTGCTTCTCCTGTAGAAAATACTGACTTACGTTGAAGGCACTTTTTTTAGCTTGGCTATAGGCGAACGAGATGTGTCTGTGCCAACATAGAAAGTTAACAGTAGAGTATACTGGCGGCATGTCACCACTATAGGAGAATATTAGAAATCCGTTGCTGGCTTATTTCTCTATTGAGTCGTGTGGCTTTTCTGATCTTAAATCTCATACTTGCTTATTAAAATTACCTATTTATTACACAGGGCTCTTATATACAACACGCTGATCACATGTTCCACGGGAAATCGTAACACAACAGAACCGCAACACTGTAAAATATGCATACCACATTTCTTCATTGTTTTACAAGGGCCCCATGCATTACAAATTTACTTTCCTTTAATATGCTAAAATATTTACGTATATATTGAATCAGTGTGTGTTTACCTATTTGTAATGTCTTTGACCTAAATCAGATAATTGGCGCCATGTTTCTTTAGACAGCAAGGCAGCAGTGTATTCCCAGCTCGAATACCCACAACCTTCATCATTGAATGGTCGGACTATAGACTAGTATTTACATATTTAAAATGGGATGTTGAAAGACATACTGAACTTTATGGATCCAAAATTATAAACACAGTCAAAGTTTATGCAGAATTACAAAAAGCTGCAGACTACTTTAAGGGTACAGAAAAATCATTGGCAAAACAGACATATAAACGGAGGATTTAAGAGAAAGCTGTGCGTATTATTCAGATTCAGACAACATCCTCCGTACTATCTGTGACGATAGAGTTTCTTATAACCCAGGAAATGTCCCAACCTCAAACGTAACTACTAACGTTTCCAGAGGCCGTGTAATAGTGTTTTTTTTTTTTTTTTTTTTTTTTAAATAACTCCTAAAATAACTGATGGATTTTCATGATATCAAAGCAGGGAGCGCTTCATACAATGGCCTAATTTTGGGAAATACTGTGCATTGCCAATTACGTTTCATTAACTTTTTTACTTAAGAAAATGAGGCTAAGGCAAGTCTTAGCCACCCACACATTCGCAAAAGTGATGACGTCCCTCAGTGACGTTGTTATAACGTTTCTTCCCCTGTACCTCCCATCCCCTGTTTAACTCCATAGATAATTGTCATATGACCTACCCCAAGCAATACGAAATTCTTTGTCAGTAAAAGTTCATCATACCTGGTAATGTGATTCGTGACTTTAGACTTTACCTAGACACAAGACCAAACTTTTATATCTTACCCACTCAATTACATTGAAGATCAAGAATGAGACTTATGACAGGAGACGAAAGAAGCCATGCTAACCCTACACTTCGCACTTCAAGCGAGTGTTGGTAAAGCAATAGAAATATAGTTTTCTTTAGGTTAAGCCGTAGGACTCATTCTTCCATACAACACAGGTTACTCGATACATCAATTACCAGAAAGGAAATGACAGAGAGCGTTGTTTGATATAATTTATCAAATCAATTTCACAAGAGAGAGTAGCTTGAATTCCTTAGAAGGTAGACTTCTAAAAGATGTTTCATATAAGGGCATTGACATCGGCCATTTGATAAATTTTGAAATCATATATATATATATATATATATATATATATATATATATATATATATATGGCTAGCAGTATATTGCAATGTAGCATGTACTTGTTAGAGTCATACTTTTCTTACCGATTTATACTAATTTTCAGGTGGTTTCTTTCTTTCTCTCTGTTGTAAATGGTGAAGAGTTTCAGTGCAATTGTAGTTTTGCAATGGCGTGGACAAAGCAACATTTTTGCCACGACTAAAGTCGAATCTATATGAAATAGTTCAGAGCTACTAATACAACTGCTGCCGATGATTACCTTGGATGTACTAAAAGGGCTCTGAGGTAGGAGTCGAAGTCGGGGAAATTGTTTCTGAATCCTGCTCTAGTCTTGCCCCGATAACATCATTCCAAATATACAACTCTCTCAAGGGAAAAAACTGTTTTCTATTTCTACTGTTTTTATTTTATTTTTTTGTTTTATTTTATTTTTTAGTCGCAAATCTAAAATTTGTAGGAGTCCGAGTAGAATATCTCTCAGTGCGATTCCACACCCCTGTTTTAAACCTCTTCTATTATGTTTGATAATTTGTGTTAACCATCTAATCATTAAAACATTTTATTGCTCTTCTGGCTCATTTTATATGTGCAGTACACAGTCTTTCCTAACAGGGATTTACTCGGTAGCCTAATAACAATGGGAATGAAGGAAAGAAGGCAAGAAGGAAGGGGGGGGGAGTACTGGGATAGCAATAGGTGTAAACACCGAAGGAGGGTTGGGGGAACCTCTGCGTCACAGTTACGTGATTAAGTACCACTTCTTCAAAACGCCTGAAGGAAGGGAAGACGTTCCTCTTTTTTTCTAAGAGTAAACGGGTTAATTAAGCACATCTGTCAATTCATTGTACCACCAAAAATTAGGCTAATGTTTGAAACATTCATTGCTGTAGTTTCATGGAAATTCATAAGCCGGTTTGTTAGATATTTGGGAAAAACACTATTACACGGCCTCTGGAAACGATGGTAGTTTCAGTAAAGTCCAAATAGAATTTTCCGTTTTCAGGGTGACTCCGGTGGTCCACTTGTGACTGCAGGTAGCACAGCTCAAACATTCATGGTGGTGATTGGAGTGGTCTCTTGGGGCTATGGCTGCGCCGATGCAAACAGCCTGGAGTGTACGCCAGAGTAGGCAGTGAGTGAAATACCGGGAAATTTTGTTTGAATTATTTTCATAAAAAAATTATGATACATGACTGATCGAAGGTTTGAGGAATGGAAATACTTTTAAACCAAGTGAAGTTTTCAATGTCCAGCATTAAGGTTGACACGAAAACAGAATGGTATTCTTGTTTCCAATACTAAACAAATAAGAAATTAAAAGCAAAGGGAGATAAACGCTATATTGAAAGACAATGAAAATGAAGAACATTTTATTTCTAGCAAATGAAAGTGTAAGCAAAAGAGCAGCACAATTTTAAAGATTAAATAACATGTGACTTGGGGTAATCTAAACCTTTCAATAAACAAAACCATTGAGCAAGTTCCTATGTCAACTGTCAGTCAAGTAAAAGTAAAGCCAAAGGGTACATTGTCAACTGAACTTACAAAAAGATTTCAAGATCAAACAAAAGGATGATTAGGCTTAATTACTTTAATGTTAGAATCCTTATTATGAATATTGATAAGCATTGACAAGTAAACCCACAAGTCAAAAAAGTTCTGAGGAACTTATCGTGTCAAAAGATTGACGGCACCAACGTGAGTTTCAAAACTAGTGATTTTGCCAATGAAGTGAAACTAGATGTCAAAGATTATGTTACAGAAATATGAGTAAATGAAGGATTACAAAAGTTATTTGGGCCAATGACATTATGAACGAGAGATAAAAAGATGAATAACCAACGTAATCAATATTAAGCTTCGATTTTAAAGTTGTCTTTGCGAATCTTATGATGAATTGATTTTGCAATTGTGATATTTGTAATACTTTTTCAGACTATCTCACTTGGATAACTAACAAAATCGTAGGATCTCAAACTTGCCCAAGGCCATAGAGGACACCGAATGGACCACATCAGCACAGGATAAGATTATGTCAACACAATCAGGCATTGAATACATTTTTCTGATCATGTAATTACTGTTTTTTCTTTAGAATATGTTGTTAATTCATTAGTATAGTAGCAAAATAAATGTCTTTACATTAAAAAAGAATAAACTTCAATCTGGAGTCCTTGCACATCTCAGCTTCAAAATCTCACTGAGACTGGAGGACTTTGATAAGCTTTAAGCAAAAGATTTCTATAGTTCATCTTAAAGGGAAAACTAACATTCTATTCATTAGTAAACACACGAAGACTTAAGTTGCTTCAAAATAACACAGAATAAGTAATATATGCAACAAGTTTGAACTTTCCTCAAATTTCTTTTTATATAATCTATTCTATTTTGATACTACAAATTTCTTATCAGTAAAAATTACTATTTTTTCATATAAATGGTTATTTATCATTTCTTTTAAGCGAAATAAGTATAAAATAAACTGTTTCCCTTATGGACTGACGAGTGTCTTTATCTGTACCATATATATAGATAAAATATCCCATTTATCTTTTTTATTTTGCCCTTCACGAGAGCCTTTTCTTATTTTCATTCAGCTTACATATGTCTGGATTGAAATAAAAATTTTAAGTCAGAGGCCAACCAATGGGAAGTGTTTATTATGTGACCGTGTTCTCACAAG